>NC_080041.1:22788521-23088521 GCF_012489685.1 Lotus japonicus | reverse complement strand
GTTTAGGCTGTTGCATTTTTTATTCACCAATTAATTATGTAACGGTCATTCAAAATCATGAGGGAAAATTTTTAATTCAAAAACACCCAAAGGAATTTTTTTTAATGATAATTGTAACGGATCCTTCAATATCCAGAGATTTTTGGCAATAACACCCCAGGTTTTCAAATTCAAGATATCATAATAATTTTTCCTGAATGAGACTTTTAAAAATTCAGCTACCTTTTAACTCACCAAAAAAACCTATCATCTGTACAAACATTTAAATTACTTCCATACCAATTGCACCAAAATCTATACTTTTTCTCTGCAACGTTGCTCCAATATTTTAAATCACTCCCCTATCCTACCTTTCTTTCATTAATTATATTTTTAATATTGAGTTATGTTTTATAATTATATTAATTAGTTTGTCATGTGAATTTGAGGAGCCATTGAGATGAAAGAGTGGATGGACTAAATCAATTCTATCTATGCATTAATATAGACATCCAAGAACTACTTTAATTTTCTATTTTTCTTAGTCCCATTATTTGTGACTGTTTGCTCTCAGGTTTTGTATTTTTATTAAAGATATGTCTGAAGTTTCTCTCTAGACCATCTATCTTCAATATCACATTATCTATTTTATTGTTAAAAACTATAAATCCCGATATTTTAAAAAAATGTGCTAAAGTTTCCAAACTCCTCCACGTTTCCTCTTAAAAAACTATCATATGTAATGTCTGTTGACTTTGTCAACCAATCAAATATTTTAAACTCTTATAATCAGTCCCAAGAGTTGTTATTTATTTAAAAGAAAAACTATAAATCCCGATATTTTTTAAAAATGTGCTAAAGTTTCCAAACTAATGAATGTTGACCTTGTTATTTCAGATCCCAAGTTGAATGTAATATAAATTGCAAGCAACGTTTTTTAAAAATGCATAATGTAATCTATATGTTGTCAATTTTTTTTGAATAATGAATTTATTATTTATTAGTTTTATTGATTTTTTTTCAAAAGTTATTTCGTTGACCTTTTAAAATGACATTTAGCAAAAAAGTAGAAAGATGGAATATAAAAAAATAAGTTGCATGGGGATAATCGTGTACCGATCATGAGCCCATAAAAAAAATGTTCACCATAAAGACTTAATCAAAATTCCAACAAACAACTTATTAATTTGAAACTATCCTCAGAACCCAATCAGAAAATCCAATATCTAAAAGCAACCACAAAAAACATAGAGCATAAAAAACCACTCGCAACACACATAATGCGTTTTAGTTTGAATTTGGCTCCACTTTAACAGTGGCCATCTTGAGTTTTTTCTTCACAGCAGATGCTTGCAGCCTTTCGCCTTCATCTTGCGAAGCCAAGTCTGCGACATCATAATCTCGCTTCCCACGCACTTCGGTTGAAGCACCAGGGTCATTTACTCTGGGCGTACAATCCTATGCAAGGTTTTTTATAAAGTCATTGTGTAAATATTAAATAGTCACACGAATTATATGCATTTAAAGAGTCATTTCTACATACCTTTGATAGATCATATGGTTGTTGTGAAGGTGTTCCCTTCAAATAGGAATAATTAGTCCTCACTCATGAATTTTAAAGTTGAACACCAATAAAAATATCCTGATATTTTCTCCATAAATTTAGATAACATAGTTCGTACCTGGTCATCATGAGCTGACTGTGTGGCATTACAGTTTTTGTTTTGAACATCCTAAAGTAAAACAATAACGCACAGTATGTGAACAAATTATATATTCGCATGATAAATATTATGCAATGGATTTTTAGTCACCTCTATATTATGCTTAAGCCTGTATTTGAAAATTATTGCTTGGTCATGACTCAACTTCCTCACTGTATAAGTTTGCCAATTGTCCTCGATATTCTTTTGGGTAACATCAATATTCAGCATAAAAAATTCACCAATCATTGAATTCAGCTCAATTGGATACCCCTGACCATGAGCCGCCTAAGTTGTCCACACAAAGGAAAGCTATATCACGATTGCAGTTTTTTTTTTAAAATAATTTAAAATAATACAACATAACATTAAAAGACTTTATAACAAATTACTTGTTTCATTTTTTCCTTGCTTGTAAATAAGACGGAAATTTACCTCATCTATAGCAGCTTGTAATTCTTCAGCATTTTTTCCAATAAATGGCAAAAGAGACCCGTCAAATAATACCAAAGATGCGGAACCGCTGTCATCAATGGCATAAACATTGACCTTATACCTGTTTAAAAGCAATAAAAATGTTTTTAAATTTGTAATCTAACCCCATAAACTACGTCTCTCTCTATAAATTTGGGAGCCATAAATTTTTAACCTCTTGATAGACTTCACCATTTTAGAGCATTTGGAGCAATAAAATTTATTTCCAACATCCTCTACTTTCTTCAAGCACTTAAAGCATGAGTTGTACATCCATCCATTATCATAATTGATCTCAATGACTTTAGCAAGTATAGATACAGTGCAAGGCTGAAATATAACGGAAAGATATTTTTAAAAAGTAGTTCTTTAATATTTTATGTTTAAATTCACCGCAAATTATAATAGAAGAACAATACCTCAGTGCAATAACTGATATCTGATATTGTCATCCTTGGTGCTTCAAGAATTTCTTCCTCAAATGAAAGTTTAATCTGGGATGGCATCTGGGTAATTCCTTGTGAAATAGACACATCAGTACTTTGCAACCTGTATTATATAATCAAACATGATCTTGTCAAATACCTTTTGTGGATCATTTATAATAATTAATGCAGGTATATAAAATCACCAACCTTTTCTTGTATTCTATAGCATCATAGACATCAGAGTTGATTAGCAATTTTGTACCATGATAGTAGTTTGAAATCCCAACGACCCCTAACAATTTCAAATTTAAGAAACAATTAAATGGAAATTATGAATCTAATGACCCATTTTATTTAAAACATTCACACGAAAATGCACCTCCAAAAGTCTTGACCATACACTGATGAACTATCAAAACTGGAGCCTCATCGTCACTGAAAGAAAACTTTAAGGCTCAAAACATTCACACGAAAATGCACCTCCAAAAGCCTTAAATGCATTGGTGAGATGACTGACACTGAAAGAAAACTTGGATTTGGAAGGGACTCAATGATTGTTCTTTCCATACTTCTAGGCAGCAACTATTATCAAGTAGTTCATTCTTTATATATACACCCAAAGAAACGAAAAATTTATCAAAGATATGCATACATTATAGTGGGTTGTACCTGCAAATCAGTTTCTTTTCTAAAAGAGGTGCATCAATTATAGTGAGCATTATAAATAAAGAATATAAAATCCACTCAATAAGCACAAATTGTAAGAATACCTTTGGTGGGCAAGTCACCTATTCACTTCATTTCATAACTTCTAGGCTCATCTGAAATTGCAGGTAAATAATATTAGAGCCTGCAAAAAAAATTCAGAAGATACTATTAGATAAGATAGCAGAGAGATCCTTTAACCACCAAGACCCCCTACACACCAAGAACCACCAATCCGAGTCCCCTTAATCTACAAACAGGAACTTCTCTTTGAGGATAAAGCTGATCAATAATAGTGAGCATTATAGATAAAGAATATAGAATTCACTCAATAAGCACAAATTGTAAGAATACCTTTGGTGGGCAAGTCACCTATTCACTTTATTTTATAACTTCTAGTCTCATCTGAAATTGTTGGTATATAATATTAGAACCTGTAACAAAAATTCAGAAGATACTATTAGATAAGAGAGCAGAGAGATCCTTTAACCACCAAGGACCCCCCTACCCACCAAGAACCACCAATCCGAATCCCCGTAATCTACAAACAGGAACTTCTCTATGAGGACAAAGTTGATCAATAATAGTGAGCATTATAGAATTCACTCAATAAGCACAAATATCTTTGGTGGGCAAGTCACCTATTCACTTTATTTTATAACTTCTACCCTCATCTGAAATTGCTGGTAAATAATATTAGAACCTGCAGCCAAAATTCAAAAGATACTATTAGATAAGAGAACAGAGAGATGAAAAAGAGAACACATTTCCTTTAACCACCAAGACCCCCCCCCCCCCCACAGAAAAGAGAATGCTCCCCCATAAACTTGACATCTCCCACTGATTTCTTAAATTATTTGTTCATTCTCTGATTTTTTTTATTTGTTCTCAAATATGTCTTCATGAGTTGTTTAAGCCTTACTTCTACCATGGGTTACATTACACCACCCTTTCTTTAAGTTTAGCATGGTTCCTAATGAAGGACAGCAACAGAGCAAGATTAAAATCACATTGGTTTTATTTTCTAATTAGAAATCCTTTAATTATTTCACAGCCAACATTAATCATTCTGCTTTGACTCTTCTACTTAAAGCTCTCTTATAATTTGCACAGCTTCTGTTAAAACACCTTCAGACCTATAGTTTTTCTCAGCATTTTCAGACGAAACTCCTTGTTCTCATCTCTATTTCTATGCTACATTCACTTTCATATGCTACTTAGCCAATGTAATCACTACTCCTGCCACCTCATCTCTATTTCTATACATGGTAATTGGTACTTGGGGCTGATAACCTAGTCAGGTCTTATTTGGCTAAATCATTTCTTTCTTCCTACTCTTTTACCTTGCTTACAGACACTGGTCACACTTATTTGGCTAAATCATGTCATTGATTCCAAAAATATCAATGACATGTTATCAAATTTTCTGCGATTCATAAATTTGGGCCTAGATAGTCCTAATTCCACTATCAGCCAGATAACAGTAGCCTACAAACTAAGGGAATCAAACATCAGAGACAAAAAAAAATTGGGCCTTTCAGGGACAACAGAGAGAGAGAGAGAGGGAAAGGAAATTCAATACCACAATCAAGAACAACGTAGAAGAACGACACCAATGCACAAACTAGAACCCCATAATCCCAGTGTAGGTGCACCAAATCCGCAGAACAGGAATCACAGTGAACAATTTGAATCAAACTTGCTTAGCCAAAAATCATCTCCATCACGAAGTGGGAAAAAAAACAAAGGGAACGAATGGATGCTTGGAGGAAGAACGAATCACAGTCGTGAGAAAGAGAAACAAACCTGAAAATTTGCAGGAAAACCCAAATCGAGTATGAGCACCCAGCCAGCAGCCACCATTTAAGGAACAATGTCCGGTGCCAAACCTCAGCCATCTTCTACATCAGGATCAGGGAAGAAAAAAAAAGAAGGGAAACGATATCAGATCAGAAAAAAAGGGGAACGATATCAGTTCTGAATCCTAGAGACCACCAGAGATGAAATACATACCCAAACGGAGCAGACCACCTTCCCTATTCTGATTCGAACCCTCCAAAAAATCCCTTGTCTCCGTTTGTTTGCATAACCGCCATCTAGCCAGTTCCTTGACCACCCGTCAAAGCCCCAATCCCAGTGGCCAAGGTACCTGCGACAGGGGTTACCATGGAAAGAGACGTGGGCTGGTCGCAGATGAAGCCGATGATGAAGGTGTTCCAAACGGCGGTGGAAGGGCGAGGAAGGTGTCGAGGAGATGCTGGAAATCAGAGGCAGAGAGCAGAGAGAAGGTTTTAAACGAACTTGAAACCATGTGTCTGCCTTTTCAAGTTCGTGAAACGGCTGAGAGAAGGAGAAAAGGAAGAAGGTAAGGTGAAAGGGGGAAGCGTCTGTATTTTGTTGAAACTGAAAAGCGTTTCACAAATTTAATAAATTCCTTGAATGAAAGATGGAGTGAAACTGATATGAATGAACGGCTGAGATCAAACTTGAGTGAAATAAAATGACCTTTTTACAAAAATATCCATACCCAACTCTCATAGATATTGGAATAAATTGCTGAAGGACTTTTTTGCCCCCAAGGCTGCAAAACTTTGCTTTTATATAGATCATAGATAGATGCATTCGGTTGGTATCCCATTTGATTTTATTTGAAATTTAAAATAATATCAATCAATTAGTTTAGAATATAATGATTGTTTAAAAAAATATAATGATACTTTTTATATAAAACAAAATCTCACGTTACATATACATAAAGAAATCTCTAAAGTTAAAAAGAAGATTTTAATATTTTATGAAAAAGTTTCTCATATTTAAAATTTTTAAATTAGCCAACATAGATTTGTTTTGGTAACAAATTTTTGGTGGAGAAATTTCTCCTCTCCATTTATAAATGAATGCATTCGGTCGGTATCTCATTTGATTTTATTTGTAATTTAACACAATATCAATCAATTAGTTTAGAATATAATGATTGTTTAAAAAAATATAATGATACCTTTTATATAAAACAATATCTCATGTTACATATGCATAAAGAAATCTCTAAAGTTAAAAAGAAGATTTTAAAAATTTCAGTGTAACACATGTCAAAATAGGAGAAGGATTTACTTATACATAGGTGGCAACAGGGCCGGCCCTGGGCCTGTGCAAGCAGGCCTACAGCCCAGGGCCTCCAAAAAGAAGGGGCCTCAAAAAAAAATTCCCAAAGGCTACGATTTCTAAGTTGTTGCCTAAAATCCTTGGGCAACAGCTTAAAAACCGTAGTCTTTTATGAGACCTGGGTTCTACCCACAATAAGAGGGAACCGCTGCCTTTTCAGATTTTTTTGCCACGGTTTTTTGATTGGAGCACGCACCCGTGGCCTTTTCTCCAAAAATTACAACACTTTACTAAATAATTTTTTTCCCACCACCTTTTGCTAAATAAATATATCTTTTTACATTATTGAGAAAAAAAATCGTGGATATGACGTTTTGTTTATGTTCTTCTACCTAATTCACTAAATAAATAGATAATGTTCTTTAAAAAAATTATTCGGGGTCCATTTTTATTATTTGTCCAGGGCCTCCAAAATGTCGGGACCGGCCCTGGGTGGCAACACCTTGAAACATCATTACAACAAACATTGATCTTTGCATGCTCTTTTTTGCCACCATTTATCAAGAAGTGTGATCCCTTAGAGCTGTATAGTAGCCACCAACTGTATTTAGAATAACACATTTTATACTATCCTTGGTGTGGAACTCAGGCTTCTTTTCTTGCAAATCCATCACAGATCATCAATCATCGTCATGCTTCTTTGGTATTTGGGAGCATCCATGTCTTTCTTTTACTCTACATTATTGGGAATGATCTTAAATTGTGCAAGATGATGCATCTGTTATAGAAAAAAAATACAAACCAAATTGCAAACCAAGCAAGAGCTTACATTACACATGTGAGATGGACTAAACAGATTGAGAGGAACAATGAAATAATGTTTAGGTAGTGGAAAACAATTGAATTACCGAAAAAAGGTCAGCAACAGACATGCCAGTCCATAAAACCCGAATAAGAGTTAATAATCTTTTTATACCAAGCAATCAGAATGAGTGAAGATTATAATAAACTTCTTCCCTTACCTAAGATTGAGATGAGAAGTGATGTCCATAGAGCTCAACAAAGTCCATATCCTCATTATATGAACCCAGAACTGTTCATTCTGCTTCAAATCTTATATACTAACCTCATTCCACATAAAGATGTGGTTATGAGTACAACTAATACCCATGGATGTGACAGGTATAAGGATGCAGTTCCCGGACCATAACCCCAAACATTCTTGAGCCAAATAGGAAACTGCCTGAAAATCAAATAGAATTAGACCTTTAGTTAAGCAAATTTAGAATTTTAACCCATGTACTAATCGAAAAAAAGCTTCCAGTATTAAGATAGTAAAGCAAAATAAAAGAGACTATAGCTATGTCTAAAAGCGATTTACAATTGACAACAAAAAAAAGCTATTAATTAATAAGAAAAATAGCAAAATCTGGAATTGAAAACAATCATATGAATAAGTATCTTACCTAAATCTCATTTCCTTAACTGGGATCCTGAGTCAAATTTGTTGGACGTCCCTTCTTCTGAAAGAGTTTCTCTGCCTTCATGATGCTGACATTGTAGATGAAGTTTTGGCAGCCAAAACTGGAAGACAATGATGCAATTAAATAAATTTGCAATGGGAAGGATAAAAGCATGTAAGTTCGCTATCAATTGGCCGATTAAGTACATTCAGAATAAAGGTTTCATAAGAGGAAGCATCACAACATTAGTTTATTTAAGTGATATGGAAGCATCACAGAAACCTCAACAAATACTAAAGCATATATGAAATTAAACAAAACAATCACAAAATAGGGAACAATGAAAACATTAAGAGAAAATTAAAGGCCCTGGCTTTTAGGAATTGAATCAACACTACCAAATATAGTGCTCACTAATTAAGTCAATCAAATTCAGCAACAAAAAATAACCTTTAGGAAGTGAAGCATAAAAATTTATGTCAAACACTTACACAATTATCAGCACCACATAAAGCAAGTTGCATACTCGAGTAATCTTCATCATATTTCCTCCATGTCAGCCGGTTCACAGTAGAGACATGTAGGGGAGGAGATGGCTGATGCAGTATTAGTAAGGAGTAATTTAGGTCAACCTTAGATAATAAAGGCAAATATTTTAAGATTTTAATATTTTATGAAAATGTTTCTCAGATTTAAAATTAAATTTAAAAAATCGGTTTCAAGATTTGTTATGGAAATAAATTTTAGGTGAAGAAAAAGTTTATTTTTAGAGTATTAATTAAATTTTATGTTATTTTTATTGAATTTTTGAATATTTTATGTTATTTTTATTGCATTTTTGAATTTTTATTTAATTAAAGATTTTATGAGTTTTTATTGTGATTTGGTAGTTTTTATCAATTAATTTTTAAGATATTTTTATTGAATTTTTAGTTTTCTTATTTAATCTAGGTAAATCTTAGATAATTAGGGCAAATCTTTTAAATTTTTAATATTTTATGAAAAAAAAATCAAATTTAAAATTACCTTTAAAAAATCCTAATCAAATCTAAAATTTAAAAAGGTACTAAATAAATATAGATAAAAACTATCAAAATCTAGCAAATCACAATAAAAACTCATAAAATCATGAATTAATTAAAATTATGAAAATTCAATAAAAATACCATAAAAATTAATTAATACTCTAAAAATAAATCAAAAATAAATTAAGATAAAATCGAGAAATAAAAAACCTAAATCCTAATCAAATCTAAAATTTAAAAATGTATTTTTTTTATGAGAATTAACCTGAGAATGACACGTGGAATTTTTTTTATGAGAATTAACGTGGAAATGACACGTCACTAAGAATTAACGTGAGAATAACACGTCACTAAATCAGCCTGATAGGAGTTGTTCTTTTCTAATATATATTGATGATATTGATATTGATGATATTAATGATATCTCGCCCCGCAACAAGAAAATCCTATATACGCCCCTGTTTGGTGATCAATTATGACATAACACCCATCAAGGGCATAGGGTAAAGTTTTTCTTTCGTAAACTTAATCATGAAAACGTGTAGGTATAAAATATAGGAATTTATTTATCGTAAAATTAATCAGAATTGAATGATGTGTCATCCTCAATGCTTCGAGTCTGGAGGCCATGTTGAAGGTGAATCTGAGTCTGGAAGCAATGAGGAAGGCTATATTTACACAAACTCCACATATTTAAGCCTTCATTATTACATATTCTCTTCCTCTTTGTAACATTTTCCCATGTAATATTGTGAGAACTTTTGTTGAAAAGGTAGTTTTACATGTACAAGTGTTCAAAGAAAGGGGTAATTGCTAAAAGAAACTTAATTCTTAATTAAGAACACTATGACTTGCTTGCCAGTTTTGAATTTGTTGCCTCTTGGTCTTAAACTTTCAAAAAAAAAAACCAATTGACTTGCAAGTAGTTTTATATCCTAGCTCCCTGCTGAATGCATAGCTCTCCCTCTTCCCTTGTCGTTTTCTAATAATTAATTAATCATCATTTTTTTCCAATAATTATATAACTCTTCGATATCGTTATTTTTATAGGTATACGAGTAGATTATGGGGTTTAAATTGTCACGAGTTACTTAAGACCTCAAGCAAATCTTGTTGATTAGGTCGACATTAAAATTGATAAAGTAAAGTCGATTTATACTACTGACACTAAAAAAAAAAATGTCAACCTCCTAAGCAGATAAAGAGCATATCATATTAGCATCAACATCGTCTTTACTGAAGCTACAAAATTTACGATTGGCCTCAAGAGTTAGCTGCAATATTCACCTTAGCGTTGGCTTTGACGGCAACGCTAAATTGGATTTAGTGTCTGTTCTTACCTCATTAGGGTTGGCTTTTGACTCAAATCAATGATTTTTTTTTAGCATGCTACAATCATATGGTTGATGTTAAAAACGCAGCTTCAAGATTCTTGGATGTACCCGGGTCTTTTTGACATGTGTCATGTGGATAAACAATACTCCCTCCGTTTCTTAGGCTATGTTTGGCATGTCATTTCAGCTAGCTTATAGCTTATTTGACTAGCTTAAAGCTTATTTGACTAGCTTAAAAGCTCTTCAAAAGTGTTTGGTGAATGAGCTTATTTTAGTAGTTTAAAGCTTTAAGCTATAAGCTATCTCAGGTAGCTTATAGCTTAAAGCTTATAGCTTATTAAATTTATTCTCATTTTTATCCTTATTATTTTATTAAAATTTTACCATTACCCTTATATATTTATAAAAACACTAAACTTATTTTCCCCTCACACTTACGTATGCAGTTTCCGCCACCATTCCCGCCACACCGCTACGCACCACAAGTATTATAAATATTATATTAATAAAAATAAATATTATATTTTTAAGATGATATATAACTGTAGCTAATAAAAATATTTAAAGTGATAATAATTTTAATATTAATATCATATTGGTATTAATGTGAAAATAAAGTAATGTTAAATATAAAAATAATTATACAAGTATGTCCTTTTATGTCATTTTACAATTTCAGCTTGTTTAACAGCTAGTTCTACCAAACACTTTTGTTTCAATCACGTAGTTTTTCAGCTTTCAGCTATCAGCTTTCAGCTAGCTTATCAGCTTTCAGCTTTCAGCTAGCTTATAAGCTTTCAGCTAGCTTTTCACCTTTCAGCTAGCTTATCAGCTAAACATGCCAAACATAGTCTTAATATAAGAACCAAACAACAATTTCACACCTCTTAAGAAATTTAGTAAATTTAGGTAATTGCATTAAATTTGTTATCAATTTATATAAGTTTTCCAAAGCTACCATCCACTCATTATTCATAATCTTTATGCATCATTAATACTATAGAAAGTGGAAAGAGAGAGAAAATTCATTTAATAAGGGCATTCTTGTACAAAATTAATTTATGCACTACAAACTTCAAGTTGGTTCTTATAAAAATAACAAAGGTGCACCTCCCATTTGATTCTTATAAATGTGAACGGAGGGAGTATAATATTGGCTAAGTTTAATGTTCCCAGCAGCTAGATTATCCTTCACGTGTCTTGGGATCAACCTCCGGTTTGGTTGCGTCTGCTGTCTCCCAGATAGATAAGGCCACCTGAGAGTGTTTTTCTTCTGGTTTCTGTTTCTATTTTTTTTTGCTAGTTCACCAAAAAAAAAATTGTACGTAATTGCAACTCGTAATATTATATTCTAACAGTAATTGGCAACAAAATTAGTGGTCCTAGTAACAACCACCTTAATTATAACTGCAGGTCCCGCATTTTTCTATTTTTCCTCATTTTTTCACAAATTCAAAGAGAGTAGTTCTCATATGTCTTCCCTATTTTAGAAGACTGTGTTGATAGAATTTAAATGTGAACGGAGTTTCACATTACTTACGAGTAGATGATGTGAAGATTTTTTTATTGAAAGTCTACGTCATAATGAATCGATCGATGGTTAATTATGATAACGACTTCTTATATCGAACGTCTATATACCTAGCGGTACTTTTAGGTGACGTGTCTCGTTGACGCGGAGAAGACTTTATAAGAGATGTTCTCGTAAACTCAATGTCTTAAGGTTTTGAGTAAAGGTTTAGTGTCGGTTTCTCGAAGTCCTATTTTCTTGGTTATGAGCACAGTGCAAGTATGGATAACTTCAGCTAAGGAGGAGCATGGTAATGTGGTGGTGGCTCACACTTAAAGAAAAGAATGTTGAGTATTCAAATATGAGTTGAAGTTTCATATTAATTAAAAACGTTGAGGTTTAAACTTAAGAGGCGTGTCTTGTTTCCAAGGTCTATAGGGCCCTCCAATATAATCTCCACTAAGTAGTATGTGGATGTGGATTGATGTTCTTAGAAACTGTCCTTGAAAATTCGGTGGTTACCGCGCTTCTATATAATGCCCCATCTATGAGAGTTTGAGAAGTAGGCCGATAGCAAAGCATAGACAAATTCACGTGCTATATAACAGACTTTGTCCATTCTTTTATCCAAAGGCAAAAAGTCTCTGAGCTAAGAAAACATGTTTACCATAAAAGGGTCAGTTGAATCCGATGCTGTGAGATCTATTCCTTCTAACTACATTTGCCCCAAAACTCCAGACGATTCCATAATCTATGAAACACAGAATGTTCCAATCATTGACTTTTCCCTCCTCATCTCCTCCAATCCCAATGAGCGTTCCAAGGCAATCCAACAACTTGGTGATGCCTGTCGTGACTGGGGTTTCTTCATGGTATAAACATTTAACTTCATTCACATTCAAGTTAAAATTACAGTAGACAGAAGCAACGTTTCTTAAGTTTTATGACTGACCGCCAGAAGCAACTTTAACAAAATATATACTTCACCACACTCCTATATGTGCTGCTTTTGTCCACAGTAGAGTTTTCTTGATCATGCTTGCAACATATAATGATTTGTAATTCATTTAGTGTGTTGTTTGTTTTTTAATTATAATGCAGCTAATCAATCATGGAGTGTCGGAGAAACTGAGGGGTGAGGTGCTTAGATCAACCAAGAGCTTTTTCGATCTGACTGAGGAAGAAAAACGGGAGTTCTCAGGTGAGAATTTATTCGATCCAATACGATGTGGGACAAGCTTCAATGTCATGGTGGACAAGACCCTGTTTTGGAGAGATTATCTCAAGTGTCATGTTCACCCTCACTTCCATGCTCCTTCCAAGCCCCTTGGTTTTAGGTATGTCATTAATACTCTTATCTTCACAGACATAATTTTGCCTTATTATTGAGTCTCGTACACATATTACTTAATTACTGTACAGTATAAATCACTATTGGACACTAAACGTTTGTTACAGTTTCTAAATATCAATAAACTTTAACACTATCAAAAACCATCACAAAAATGAGTATACAAAGAGTAAGTGACATTAATTATTTGGCGCTTCACGAAATAATTAGGACTAAAAAAGTGGCATTAATAATACAGTACTTAGCTGTTAGGGAGGAGAAATTCAAAACCTAATGGGGGACAACGAAGAGTGGGATGGACCAAATTCATGCAATGAAGGACATCCCATCAATTTCCTTCGTAGATATGATTGATATCCTCAACTTACGGTCTATTCATAGATATTTAATCTTTATTAGCTAAAAGCTAATCACTTTCAGTGGTTACCGAACCCTACAGACTTTGGACACAAGTGCATCTTTTTAGTGTTCACCATATAAGCCAAAACTACCTAACCAATCCATAAATATTGATTTGCTGCTTATACTTATATTAACTCTGATAGAATCATTCATCTCAAAAAGAAATACTTGGATACAATCAGACTCATTTTCTCTTCTAAGGTTTCCCTCTTTTTTCTTTCTATTTATTTGTTCTCATCACATCACTCATAATATCTCAGATATATTTTTCTTAGAAAATAATTTGCAAACATCCACTTACTGCAGACATTCAACAAACAACTAAAATGAGAAATGAAGAGAAAATAGAAAAATAATAAATGTGACATATATAATAGATATAGAATAAGATAAGATATGTGTTAGGTGTCTGCACCGCAGTGATTGTATGTCTAAGTTGCATTTTTTTTAACATTTGAAATGTGGGTTGAAATATGGTTAAAATGTAACATTAATGTTCTTATCTTGTTTTTCTTTGTCAATGTAATTTTCAGTGAAACTTTGGAGGAATACATCACAAAGAGCAGGGAGGTGACTGGAGTTTTGCTAAAAGGAATATCACTAAGCTTGGGCCTTGAAGAAAACTACATACATAAAAGGATGAATTTAGAGTCAGGGGCTCACCAGTTGCTGGTAATCAACTTTTACCCACCATGTCCTAAGCCTGAAGATGTAATGGGGCTACCTCCGCACACAGATCATGGGCTTTTGACCCTCCTGATGCAAAATGATCTTGGTGGGCTTCAAATTCAACATAATGATAAGTGGATTCCTATCCAACCTTTACCCAATTCCTTTCTCATCAATACTGGGGATCATTTGGAGGTACAACCATACAACTCAAATCTCAAGCACTTATTGTCATTCTTCTATACATGAATTTTTTTTAAGAATGCATGTGTTTTGTGCTCAGATACTCACCAATGGGAAATACAAGAGTGTTGTTCATCGTGCTGTGGTAAATGAAAAAGCTGCTAGAATTTCTGTTGGTACAGCACACGGGCCACCAATTGACTCCATTGTTAGTCCTGCACCGGAGTTGGTTCAAGAGGATCATCCCCCTGCATATCGTGGCATTACATACAGAGATTATTTGATGCTTCAGCAAAGCCAGGAACTGAATAAGAAATCTTGCTTGGATCGAATTCGAATTTGAATAAAACAGTGTTATCCTTGAGACATTATTCAAGTAGTATTAATATCTTTCTTGCATATGAATCATGCAAGCTAAGTGTATTTTATAATTTGGTTTTAAATTTGGAATTGAAGAATGTAATTTAGACATCTATGGTTGAAAAAGCGAGCTCAAAGGTTGTTCTAATTCATTCAGCATATGCATGCTGCTATTGATGAATGAATTATGATTTCATGAAATGACATGTTTTCACTTGTTTGTTTTATTGCTTGTCTACTATGTGATTATCGGTTTTTCTTCATGTGTCTCTACTGTATTTATCACATCATCTATCATATCATTGTTTTTTTAAGATTTTATATCTCTTTTTTTAGGTGAGCTCGAGGTATCCACTACTGACAATAATGACTAATTTTATATTCCTCTCGCTGCGGGTGCTCACATTAAATGGTAAACGGCTGACTACAATATACGTTTCATTCTAATGAGCGATGATTCATATATTTCTCTACATGTGTAAAGTGGTGTGTTAGATATTTATCTAATAAGTAATTTACTTATATAATTAATCTTGTATTATAAGCAATCTTAAAAATGAAGATGACATGAAGATGACACCCTCTTAATTGTATGAAACATTAATTTGTTAGTCCGGTACACCTCATATATCATGAAAATGGAGCGGTAGATCAGAGGAAGTATTTTGAGAGGAGTCTAAGGCCCTTTGTCATTTTTTTTTATAGGCAAAGGCACTTTGTCATGATTCAACTTCTTGGGGAGCATCTAAGGGCTGGAGCTAAGAATCTATTGTAGGAAATTTTTATTTTTTTATAAGCTATCAAATTATATTGAAAAGAAATACAAGAGGTACTTCAATCCCCAAACAAGATGAGAGAAGAGAAGAAAAAACCACAAAAAAACAAAGGAACTCCTTGGGGAAAGACTTTAAAAAACAAGTCTCATTAAAATCTTACTAGGAAAAATTCCCTTGGGAAGAGCTAAGAATTTATTGTAGGAAATAATTAACCAAATTAAAATCATAATACCAAATTTATGAATAAAATTACACTATAACGGTGTGTTTGTTAAAGAAAGACTTTAGTGAGAAAGATGTTGAAGAGAGATAGTAAAGAGAAACTCCTCTCCCACCTTCATTTAGTTTTTTTTTTGGTCAATACCTTCATTTGGTTTGTCCACCATCTTTTCTTGATCTTCTCCTTTTTAGAAGAAAGCTGGAATGAATACATTATTTATTTAACTTTCCAATTTTAGCCTTAGTAATTTTCACATTTATAAATAAATAATTATATTATTTAGGGTAAATATGTCATTTATTATAAAAAGTGACTTTCTCTTTTTTTTCATTTTCTTTTATTTCTATCATATCAAACAACCTACAAAATTCATTTTATTTCCCATCTAGTTCTCTTTGCTCATCTATTGTCTTTCTCTCGCAACTAAACAAAGCATGCAATACACTTCCCAGATTGACAAATAAAAATAAGTAACAACAACAACAATAAAATACGCCATTAAATAAAATAAGTTATTTTGATTGGTTGAGGTGTGCATGATACGCAATCTTATGAGTATTTCACCACCACAAATGAATTAGCATCTGCACACCATCAACTAGCGTCGGTTTTGGGCTGGCGCAAAATTCACCAACCAACTTAGCGTTAGTTATGACCGGCAATAATGTGAACTGAGTTGACCCATCCCATGGGGTCTGGCGCTAATCTTCAATGGTCTCTCTGCCACATCGTCCTTATAAGCTCTCTCAAACCTTGACTACCTAAAACCCTCAACCGCACCCCTCTCCCTCCACAGCCACCAATTCCATCGCGATGCCCCACCTTCACAACATGCACGGCTGTCGCCACCCTCCGAAAGCCCCAGCGTGGGACCTTCCCCTCATTCCCTAAAACTACTCTCTCCCTAACTGTCACATCAACCGCCACATTTGCCTCTCTGCTCTCTGCCTCCTTCTCCAGCATGCAATTTACCTTGTTTTCTCTAAATGTTATTATCATGTCTAAGGATGAGTATCTTACATTCTTATATGAACATTCTCATGGGAATGGAAGTTACTTCCCATTAACTTTTCTTTTAAATTCCTATTTTATATTTTTTTAATATTTTAATTAAATAATTTTAATAACATATATGGAGGACCTTTCTTGGCAGAAGCTCTTGCTCTGCGCGATGGCCTTCTGCTCGCCTGGAACTGCGGTGTTTAGAGGCTTATATGTAACTCAAATTGTCAAGAGCTGCCTGTTTACATTGATTTCAAGCCCTACTCGTGTAGACCACCTTGTTCATGGTCAGATTCTGCGTAAGATTTGTGCAGTGTTAGCGAAGGAGTGGCGTGTTGAGCTTGCCTGGAGTTGCAGGGATGGAAATTCAGTTGCTGATTGGTTAGCGAAGCAAGGTTCTTCCCTTTCGTTGGTTGGGACTTTGTTGGTTGAGACCCCTTCATCACCAGAGTTAGAAGTTCTTCTCTTGAAGGACTCTCTCTGGATTAGTTAGTGTCATTTGTTTCTTTGTTAGTTTTTCTATGTATGAAAAAAAAATTGAATTTATTAACCAAACACTTTTTTAAAAGATACATTAATAGAATAACATTATCATTATATGATATTCTAGAGAATAAGATTCCTGAGATTTTTTTCTGAAACTTATATTAGCATCTACATGATTATGACATGCTACACTGCAAGTTATCTAATTCTAGCTAGTAACTAACCATGGTAGAAGGCCAAAGGGAAGAAGAAAAAGAAGAACAACAACAACCCAAAAGAAGTATGAAGAAAGCCCTTCTGGTACTAAACTCCATCCTCTTATCCATAGGCACCTCCGGCGGCCCACTCGTGATGCGTCTCTACTTCATCCACGGCGGCAAACGCATGTGGCTCTCAAGCTTCCTTGAAACCGCTGCCTTCCCCATCATTCTCCTTCCCCTAACAATCTCCTACCTCCACCGCCGCCACTCAACACCCGCCACAAAACCAAAGCTCTTCTCCATGAAACCACCTTTATTCCTGGCCTCGGCAGTCATCGGCATCCTCACCGGCCTTGATGACTACCTCTACGCCTGTGGGGTAGCTCGCCTTCCCGTGTCGACATTCTCTCTGATTCAAGCCTCCCACCTCGCCTTCACCGCCGTCTTCGCGTACCTTCTAGTGAGGCATAAGTTTACGGCGTACTCAGTGAATTCCATCGTGTTGCTGACCCTTGCTGCGGTGGTTTTGGGTATCCGTTCGGGCGGGGATCGTCCCGCCGGTGAGTCGACTCGGGAGTACGTGATAGGGTTTGTTATGATAGTGGCGGCTGCGGCTTTGTATGGGTTTGTTTTGCCGTTGATGGAGTTGGTGTACAAGAAGACCAAACAAGTTGTTACTTACCATCTGGTTATGGAGATTCAGCTCGTTATGTGCTTCTTTGCTACTTTGTTCTGCACTGTTGGGATGATCATAAACAATGACTTCAAGGTAATTGCTAGCTCACTTATTCCATGTCTCCTTGGGAAACAGATGTTACATATTTTTTCTTTAAACATAATGCTTATAGAGTGATGAACTGATACAATTTTAGCTAGGTGAAATTTTAATCGGTCACAATGCTGTTTTCTGATTAATATTATTAGGTTCTAGGTTACGAGAATACTTTTTTTTAGTAGATCGAAAAGATAAATTGCACCTGCTAGGAATCGATCCCTGGACCTCACCCTACCCAACCCATATGTCCCTAGCTCCTACAATTTAAGTTATCCTACGGGGACACGTTAATAGAATACTAAGACTAGAGAAATGAAAAGTATTGATTAATTGGAAAATGTTTGGTAGACACTCACCAATAAGAAAAAAGGGAAAAGAATATAATACAGATAAGTGATAGATAAGATATATGAAGTAATGTAACAGAAAGTGATAGAAAAATATAGTGTACATGGTATCTATAAATAAATATTTCACTACTTGCTTTCAACATTAAATTAAAACAGTAAAATGAGTGTTGCAACTTGCAATTTTTTTGCAGGTGATTCCAAGAGAAGCGAGGGAATATGAGCTTGGGGAAACTAAGTACTATATTGTGCTAGTGTGGAGTGCTATAATGTGGCAGTTTTTCTTCTTGGGAGCTATAGGTGTTATCTTCTGCGCTTCCTCGTTGTTGTCTGGCATTACAATTGCTGCGATTCTTCCTGTTACTGAAGTGTTAGCTGTTATTATATACAAAGAGAATTTCCAAGCAGAGAAGGGGCTTGCTTTGGTGCTCTCTCTTTGGGGTTTTGTATCCTACTTTTATGGTGAGTTCGAAGAAGCCAGGAAAAAGAAGGAAATAGAGTTGCCTCAAAGTTTTCATCTGAATAATACGTGATTGCATTTCACTGTCAGCTGGTTTTGAATTGTCAATATTATTACAGGCCAGTTTTGGCCCCAGTTTGACTAAATCCACAAAAGGACAAAGTCATATCGTTACCCTTTCAAGCTGTGGAAATATTTGTCCAGATACAAACATAGTAACATTCCACTGTTCATGTTTAGTACTACCAGTAGTCAAAAGGTTTGAGTATGATCTTTGATATTGTGTAAACTATGGATAAGGGATGGTTGATAGTCAGAATTATCGTCGCAAAATGATCTCAACCTCAAATCATTGTGGCTGTGGCAATCATAACAGATACATATGAAAATATAATATAAAAGTATTCATATGTTTGTTTTCATTCAACATGTTAAACTTCTGATATTCATGGTATTAAAGTTTCCGGTGGTTAAAATTCAATCTTTTCGCATTCTTTTAATATAAAAAAGTCACTTGAAATTCGTTGTGACCCTCACTAAGAGGCAAACCTGGTGCTACAAAACATTATGCACGAGGTTCGGAGAGAGGTCAGACCAACTTTATAAATCTAATGTTGGCAGTGTTACAAAACATTTTTGCAAGAGGTTAATTTCTTAGCTCGAACTTGTGATCGCTAATCACATGACAGCAAATACCTTTGCATGTCCTCTACAATCACCCTCAATATTCTAATAAAAAAAAGAAATTAAACTTTTTTTTGAAATAAAAAAAATTAAACTTGAGCAAAAGGTAAATAAGGGATAGGGGACATAAGGGTTCGGTGGGATGAAGGGACAGGGTTCGAACCCGGACTAATTTACTAATATTACTAACAACTAACAACATTTGCCTATAAAAAAAAATAAATAAGTTTATACATTGAGCACACTTCAACAAGTCCAAATCCCTACTACTTGAAATATGACGTGTATATAATATAAAATTTTCATATATCTTCATTCAATAAGGTAAGTTTCCATCTACAATTTGAAATCAATGATGACCGCAAAAATGGGTTAAACTCTGCTCACAAAATTAATTTTTACCATCGTTTCAGTGCAATCAATCATATTCACCGATAGTTTGATAACCTGAAAAGGGACCAGACGCCAAGTAATAGCTACATTCAGCAATAACCTTGATTTCCGTAGTCCGTTGTTCATTTATTCCCGTATTCAATAAAATCTGAAATGATGCTTGCTTCACTATATCTATAACCTGCCACAACGGGAGATAAGCAAAGTTATATATCTTTCCAAATTATTGCGATAATATTGTCCTACAGTCTATCAATTAATGGCCCCAAAATGAATATTCAATTCTGCTAATCATGCAACTTGCATTTCTTGGCTAACTAGTTGTCCAATAGTCTTTCTCTTTAACCTCAGTATACCAAGCACGGGATGAGCCCAAAGCAAAGCAACAAGGATGACTGGGCGACTCTTCTAAAAAAATGTCAGTGGATGTTTTGAAATTTAAAAAAAAAATGAAAAATTCTACAAAAACCTATCACTAGTGCAAGCAAGCAACATTGATCAATCTCAAACTTACTAGCATAGCAATGAGCATATGAAATTGACATATGCTTCTTCATGGAGCTATCCTGAGATAAGTACCCAAGTCCCAAGGATCAAGTAACATCTAGAACTAATGTTTCTGATCTTCCTTGGCACATGTATGCTCCAGAGGAAAGAGAGAGAAAAAGAAAAGCTAGAAACTACAAGATAGGTTAAATGAATGTGTTATAATTCAGAGCTTTACCTTCTACTGTACATACTCTGAAAGGGAGAAGAATACAGCAATCAGATGTATATTTGTCTTCGGCAAGTCCACCGCTATTGTGTTTGAACTTTGAGCAATATCAGTTCAACATTTTGTTAATGAAGAGAAGGAATAATGTCAGCACAGATAGCTCCAGCAAAAACTTTGAGCCCGTCATGTATTCAAGAACTTGCTGCCACCTGTAAGTTCAACCAGTAGATAGCTGCTGGTAAAGCCTGTTATCCATTTTGGATCTTCATTACAATCAGATCAGACGTCACTCACTCAAGAAAATAGATGCTAACACCAAAACTAAACAAAGCAAGCAAGCACGCCAATGAAGATTCTGATACAGACCAATAAAACAGTAAAGGAGAATAGCAGAAAAATGAAATGGAATGAGTCAACTGATTAATGGAAATTGGGGAATACAGTAGTCACTACTACTCCAGAGCTAGGCTCCTATAGAGAAAGCATAATTCTCTATTCTTTCTGACAAAAGCAATATTCTCTCATACTCTCTATTCCTAACAGAAATTCCCTTTTAAGCACTCCTATGCACACACACACACACGTTGATTCTCTGTAACAAACTTTCTAGCCTCTCTCTGCCAGCTCACTACTTAATCTGGAAGCTTCCTTGTTTGTTCCTTCTTTCATAAACACGCCACACTTTGGGCCTTGGGTCATCAATAGCAGCCCACTCCTGACGTAAGGGTCTATCAATCCCACCATCTTGAGAAACAACCTTGTCCTCAAGGTTGAAGGCGGGAAATTGGTTAATCAGAGTTTGTTCATCTTCCCAAGTGGCCTCTTCTGCAGACTTTCCCTTCCACTGAATCAAATATTGGTTCACGGCTTCAGCTTGCTGTAAAATGGTGCGTACAGCCAAAACCTTCTCTGGTTCCACAACAGCCACAAACTCCCCACCAATTCCAGTAGGTAATTCCTGCTCCACATGGTAATCTCCTACTGCCTTCTTTAGTAAGGAAACATGAAAAACCGGGTGGATGCGGGATGTTATAGGCAGACGTAGCTTGTAAGCTACTGCTCCAATTCGTTCAAGGACCTCAAAAGGGCCAAAATACCGGGCAGCAAGCTTGGCATTGATTCTTTGAGCCACTGAATGCTGACGGTGGGGACGCAGCTTGACAAAAACCCATTCACCTATGGCAATGCTCTTGTCTTTTCTTTTCTTGTCTGCCTGGGATTTCATCCTCCCCTGGGCACGAGTCAAATGATTTTTTAGCTGACGAAGGGCTTCATCTCGATCTTTCAAGTCCTGGGCCACAGCTTCTACCTTAGTTTCACCCACTGTGAATCTGATCATAGTTGGAGGTTCCCTGCCATAAACTGCTGTAAACGGAGTAATCCCAGTAGAGGCGTGATAGGTTGTGTTATACCAATATTCAGCCCACGACAACCATTGAGTCTGTTGAAATTCTAACTGAATTGTAAACTGAATTGTATTTCTGAAAAGTTGAGTTACAATGAATAGCATTTAGCTATTTATAGAATCAGAGAAGCTTGCGTAGCAAGCTGTTACTAAGAGAGAGAGAGAGAGAGAGAGAGAGAATCAGTTACTGTGTAACTGATTCTGTTACACCTAATAACTAATTCTGTTACAGATTGACATGTCAGCAATGCCATGTCAGCATGTGACTACATATATCCTAATACACCCCCTCAAACTGAAGGTGGGTGAGAAACTAGTTTCTCAGTCACATTAAGTTTGCTTCTAAGGTCTTCAAAACGAGTAGGAGAAAGTGCTTTGGTGAAGAGGTCAGCAAGCTGATCAATGGAAGGAACATGATGAACAAACAAAGACTTATTCAGCACCTTCTCTCTAACAAAGAAAATGTCAAGTTCCATATGTTTGGTGCGGGTATGCAATACTGGATTATGAGTTAATGCAACAGCTCCCATATTATCGCAGAAAATTCTGGGAACTGTGAAGGGAACATGCAGCTCTTGTAACAATGATTGAATCCATAGCAACTCAGCTGAGGTATTAGCAAGACTCCTATATTCTGCTTCAGTACTAGACCTGGCTACCAAAGTTTGCTTCTTAGAGGTCCAAGAGACAAGATTAGGACCAAAGAAAACACATGACCCTGAGGTGGATCTCCTGTCATCAACATCAGATCCCCAATCAGCATCACAGTATGCCACTAGAGCTACTGGAGAATGCAGAGAACAAGGCTTGATATGCAAGCCATGATGAATGGTACCCTTTAGATACCTCAATATCCTCTTAACTGCCTTCCAATGTTCCTCCAAGGGCTGACTGAGAAATTGACACACTTTGTTGACTGAAAAGCTTATTTCAGGTCTGGTAAGAGTGGCATATTGCAAGGCCCCAACTATGGACCTATAGAGTGTAGGATCTGCAAAATAATCTGCTCCATGCTTGCTTAGTTTGGCACCACTGACCATAGGTGTAGAGATGCCTTTAGCTTCAGCCATGTCTGCTCTTTCAAGAAGATCACCAATGTATTTGGTCTGAGTAAGTAGGAGAGACCTATCTTGCAAGTGATGGACTTGAACACCAAGAAAATAGTCTAACTGACCCAATTGTTTTAAAGCAAATTCAGATAAAACACCTCAGATATGTTTCTAGGCAACGATTAATAACCTCTGTTTGCCCATCTGATTCTGGGTGATAGGCAGTACTCATGGCTAACTGAGTGCCCTGGAGTTTAAACAATTCCTTCCAGAAATTACTGACGAAAACTGGATCACGATCGCTGACAATCGAACGCGGAATGCCATGAAGTCTCACTATCTCTTTTGCAAATGCCTCAGCTACCATTCGCGCGGTGTAAGGATGTTTAAGAGGAATAAAATGCGCATACTTTGATAGCCTATCCACAACCACAAACACAGTGTCCACTCCCCTGACCTTGGGCAATCCATTGATGAAATCCATAGAAACATCGTCCCATATGCGTTCGGGAATAGGAAGAGGTTGGAGCAGACCTCCAGGGGATGTTGCCAAATACTTTTGGCGCTGACAAACATCACAACCACGCACGAATTCTTGGATGGAATTCTTCATCCCAATCCAATACAAGTTTGCAGCGATCCTCCGGTAAGTGCGATAGAAACCAGAGTGGCCCGCTTGCGGTGCCGCATGAAATTCCAGAAGCAATTTGGGAATCAACTGAGATGCAGAGGAGATTACCAATCGACCCTGGTAGTAGAGCACCCCCTGAGTATATGCAAAACCCGGTCTGCTGGTTGGTTCCGCTTTCAAGTCCGTGATGATCTTGACTAGTTTATCATCTTGGTGGACCTCCTGAATCAAAGTAGTACCCTCTGTCCAAGTAGGAAAAGAGGATAAAGCTTGGTGTTCTCCTTCATCATAAATTCTGGAAAGCGCATCTGCTCCCCTGTTTGTGATACCAGGTTTGTACACGATATCGAAACGATATCCAAGCAGCTTCGCGGCCCAATTCTGTTGATCCACCGTCGTGATTCGTTGGTGTAGCAACTGTCGGAGGCTCCTTTGATCCGTGCAAACTGTGAAATGCCTCCCAAGAAGATAGGGGCGCCAGTGCTGAACCGCCAAAACGATGGCCATCAATTCCTTCTCATAGGCGGATTTCATCAGATTGCGTTCACTTAGAGCTTTACTGTAATAAGCAACAGGTTTGCGATTCTGAAGAAGAATAGCTCCAAGCCCTCGACCTGATGCATCACATTCAATGGTAAATGGCTGGGCAAAGTCTGGCAACACCAGAACAGGAGCAGTGGTAATTCTTGTCTTCAAAATCTCAAAAGCTGTTTGAGCCTCAGAATTCCATTTGAAACCATCCTTTTTGGTCAGTTCCGTGAGAGGTCGAGCGATCTTGCCATAATCCTTGACAAATTTGCGATAATATCCCGTAATTCCCAGGAATCCTCTAACTCCTTTTACATTCTTTGGCGTAGGCCAATTAGTGATGCTCTGAACCTTCCCTGGGTCCATGGCCACTCCTTCAAACGACACCACATGGCCTAAATACTCCACTGATTGTTGGGCAAAAGAGCACTTTTTACGATTGGCTACCAGTTGTTGAACCCTCAAGGTTTCCAAAACTTTAGTCAGGTGAATGAGGTGTGATTGCCAATCAGCACTGTATACCAGAATATCATCGAAAAAGACTAACACACTTCGACGGAGCATACTATGAAATACCTCGTTCATCAGCGCTTGAAAGGTGGAAGGAGCGTTCATGAGCCCGAAAGGCATGACGAGATACTCGTAATGGCCTTCATGAGTCCGGAAAGCCGTCTTGTGAACATCCTCCTCCTTCACCAACACTTGGTGATAACCGGACTTCAAGTCAAGTTTGGAGAAGAATCGTGCACCATGTAGCTCATCCAACAATTCTTCTATCACGGGAATTGGGTATTTGTCAGGAACGGTAGCTTTGTTGAGTTCACGGTAATCAACGCACATCCGCCATGATCCGTCTTTTTTCTTCACCAAGATCACAGGGCTTGAAAAAGCACTTTGGCTGTGTCGGATAATACCTGATTGAAGCATTTCCGCAACTTGCTTCTCTATCTCATCTTTGTGGTGATGAGAATATCGATAAGGCCTCACATTAACCGGTCCATATCCTGTTGCCAAGGTGATCTGGTGCTCTTTCTGCCTCTTTGGTGGTAATCCCACTGGAGTAGCGAAGACATCTTCAAACTCAGAAAGTAAACTACCCAGTTGCTGTGTTTGCACACTGGTTAAATGGGACTCTCCCTTTTGCAGAATTTCTGGGTTTTGTGTGATTTCAGTAGAAGTATGATAACACTCCCCATTTTCCCACGGGCAATTGTCCAAAAAGCTCTGCAGCGCTTCTCCCTTCTCCTGAGTACAATCCTGTCCCTGGAGACAAATCCACTTGCCCTCATTCTGGAATTTCATGGTTTGCTTGCCCCAATGCACCTTCATCTCTCCTAAGGTTGCCAACCATGCGATTCCTAGCACCAAGTCGATGCCATCAAGATCGAACAGCAAAGCATCCACAGAGGTATGGTAATTGTCGATCTCAACCTCCAAATTCCTGCATTCGCCGCGAGCTATGGCCTTGTATCCATCCCCCAATCGAATGCGCAGCACAGGTGTCGACTGAACGACCCAGCCCATTGTCTCTACTACATGCCTCGAGACAAAGTTGTGGGTGGCACCACTGTCAATCAAAATCACCATAGGAACACCAAAAATTGACCCTCGCAGCTTCATCGTCTTAGTTTGGATTGGTTCAGCTCCAAGCCGCATGATGCTGCACTCTCCATCCACCTCGGGCTCCGCTGTTTCTGCATCTTGCTCGGATTCCACTTCCGTTTCTTCTGTACCATCAATCAGCATGATCCTGAGTTGCTTGTCAGGACATTGATGGAGGGGGTGATATTTCCCCCCACACTTGAAACAAAGTCCCTTCTGTCGCCGATCCAAGAGCTCTTGATAAGGTAAGTGGCGGATTCCTCGATCGCGTGGTGGGGTGCGAGGATGGTTGGTGTTGTCGTCCCGTCTTTCTCCCTTTTCATCTTTGTTCTTCACCATGACCCAACCCTGATTGGGTTTTTGACCCGATGGGCCCGATCCAGTCGTAGACAAATGGGTTGGTCGGGTAGAAGAACCAGACCCGTAACCCGAGCGAGGCCCATTACCTTTCGAGCCCGATAAGGTGTGGCCTGGTCCATGGAGCTCCGTCTCCACCGCCCTTGCCAACGGTATCAACCGAGAGCGTGGAAGAGGCACCAAGGTACGCATGCTCCGTACCCGTGCTCGTATGTCCTCCCGGAGGCCATGAATGAAGTAGCTGAAAAATTGCTCATCAGGGAGATTGGGGGTCTGGGACAAAAGGCGTTCAAATTCCAGAACGTACTCATCAACTGTGCCTCTCTGCTGGAGATCTGATAGCTGCTCGAACACATCCCCTTTACTCGCAGATCCGTATCTTTCCAGCAGCTCGTTTGTGAGCTTCTCCCAGGTTAGCCCTGGATCCAATTGCAGCAGTGAGTTGAAGTAATGGATCGTTGATCCTTCCATGCACAAATGGGCCAGATTCACCTTAACCTCAGGACTGGTACCCATAATGTGGAAGTAAACCTCTGCTCGGGCAATCCACCCAGCAGGATCCTCGCCGTTGAAAAGAGGGAGCTCCACCTTCTTGGCGGATTTGCGGAACTCATCGAGCAAACCCCCTTCCAGCTTGGTCCAACCAGAAACTAATGAAGGTCCTCCATCTTCTTTCCCAGATTTGGTGGCTGACACATCCTGAAGGATGCTTCCAGTGTCGCCTTTCTCTGGTGTTTTCTCTGGTGTTTGCTTGGAAAGGTTCGAAGCCAGCATCTCCAGTAGCTGTGCTTGGTGACTCTCCGCTCGCTCTTGCATCGTGGTCAAGGTGGTGCGCAGATTTGCGATCTCGTTTTCCAGGGCTGCAACTTTCGCCTCCATTTTCCTTGGTGGCATGCGTCTCTGTTTCGTGACCTTCTTCTCCGAACAACACTGGTACCTCTCGAATTTGGATCCGGCAGGTCGGACCAATTTGATACAGACCAATAAAACAGTAAAGGAGAATAGCAGAAAAATGAAATGGAATGAGTCAACTGATTAATGGAAATTGGGGAATACAGTAGTCACTACTACTCCAGAGCTAGGCTCCTATAGAGAAAGCATAATTCTCTATTCTTTCTGACAAAAGCAATATTCTCTCATACTCTCTATTCCTAACAGAAATTCCCTTTTAAGCACTCCTATGCACACACACACACGTTGATTCTCTGTAACAAACTTTCTAGCCTCTCTCTGCCAGCTCACTACTTAATCTGGAAGCTTCCTTGTTTGTTCCTTCTTTCATAAACACGCCACACTTTGGGCCTTGGGTCATCAATAGCAGCCCACTCCTGACGTAAGGGTCTATCAGATTCCAACTAAATTTGGTATCTGATCTTACTAAACATACCCAAAGAAGCATTTTTAAGCAATTATTGGATTGTGTTTACAAAGTCAATGTCCCTCTATCCCCCCCCCCCTATTAGCCCTATTACCACCAAAAGGCCACAGGTTTTAGGAAAATACACTTTATAACATTTTCTCCACACAAATAGGTTGGATTTCAAAGCACTCAAACTAACTATATTCTACAATAGTGTCACTCAGAACTCAGAGCTGACACCTTACCAAATTTAAATAGCTACTAAACCGTCAAATCTGATTTGAATGTAAAGGCAACTAAAAATATCACAATAACAAGTTACATAAAGGGTATACCAGTTTTCTTCAAATGATGAGCTGTTTCCTGCCTTTATTTCCTCCTTCGCTAATTCTTCAAGTATAGCACGTTGTCGTTCGTTAATTGCACTAAAACAAGGAATAGCGGACCAAAAGTGAATTGATGCAAAACATAACTTAGTAATAAGCAGGCTAGTTCTTATGCATAGAGATGGAAAAATGGTAAGAACTTGATACAAATACTGATTTCCTATTGCACACAAACATCACTTGAAGACAAATTTGGTAATAATAATCTTTTGTCTGACAACTGTAAAAACCTATGCAGCAATTTCCATTCCCATAGTTGCAAACATTGACTAAACCATTAACATAGTAAAATAGTACAACGGCACTAAATGCGCCAAAAGAGTGCTTCTTGAATCTTGAACAACTACTCAATTTCATTTTTCCCTCTTCATTAGTTATGTAAATAGCTGATAACTAAACTAACAGGAAAAAGGAGAGCTGACAATAAAATATTCAATTTTCCTGATGCCATGATATCAAACAGTATCACAAGAAATTGAGATCAGGCATTATATGGAAATACATTCTATTGCTTTGCACAAAAGACACTATGGTGCATGAAGTTAAACTGAAAAAAGGGTTAACACAAGAATAACCTACGTTGGAAAATTAACACGGAAACGCACATACTGATCCCCATGATGTATAAGATACCCATGCTTTGGCAATCCTGCATTACCAACTATAGTAAATATACTGAACCGCATAAAATAAAAGGAGAATAGACTTGTCCAAATCTTTCATGACAGAGGAAACACTTCACTTAACCTTTGCCTCTAAAGACCAGAAGCTGTCCTGGTTGAACACCCTTAGGTATCTGAAGGACATAATCGCACATTATTAGATCAAATAGTTCAAAACAAGCAGTCAGTCATATTATAAAATATTTCCATTTGCAAGTTGAAGGTCCCTCCCTAAAGGCCAGGCTAGTTTTTCCCCACCAAACAATATTCATTGAGCACAATGATTCAAAACAGAAATTTTAAAGTAGAACGTACACAATGAATTTTATCAGTCAGCGGAAAGGACTCATTTAGTCAAAAAGCATTACAAAACCAATATCATTTTTTTCCAATTTTTCCCCTTCTTGCAAGCGGATATTTAAGAATCTGAAAAATACTAGTCCCTAAAATGTGTCACCCTTATCGTCTTCATTTTTAGCTGAGATACAGAAAATGCAACCAATTTACATGCCATCGGCATATGTATGCATGAACTCATTATTAAAAGGGAAATCTGGGATGTTGAGTGTTCTTTTCATCTTATCATAATTACTCTCCTTGTGAGCAAGTCTAAATCCTGTGATTCCAGGTAAAATAATAGTAGTAGTAATAAGAATAAAACCTTTCAAGCCCAATGAGATCTTGCGTGAGGGATATTAGAAATATTATATAAAATCATTCATTTGTTTTTACCTAGCAGCTTAAGCTTTTGGGATAGTTGGTTCATGACATGATTCTAGAGAGGATATATATCTAATGAATTTCAAGCATTATTACAACATCAAGGAATTATTTCTTAGAGGTCTTCTCCATACATGGCTCAACAAAATAGCATTGCTGGCAGCAAAATTGACATACTCAACAAATGGCCTGGCTACTTGAATATTTTGTTCCTCCTCACCTTTTCCACTGCTATCAACTTGATTAACCATTTCCTTCTCAACTTCTAAGCTTTGATTCACCCTTTTCTCATCTTTCTAATATGTCTACTAGCTATCATAATCTTCATACTTTGGATGTGTCTATTTTGTTCACCCTCCATCTACTTCATGTGTCTTAAAGGAGGTACTGGGGTAACCACCTAGGTTTGTCGATCATAGTGCACTCTAACTTTGAAAGGGCAATTCTACTCCCATAAAATTTTCTGCAACATTAAAAAAAAACTATACTGACAAAGCATAGCTTCTCTTACCTTTACTTCCATCTTCCCAGATAAAGTAGGAACATCAACTTTGCCACCAAGAATAGCCTGTAAAAAGTTAAAACTGAAAGAGTTAGGTACGTTAACATCGAGATGGTTAAGGAGTAAACTATAGTTTGTGTTCTTAAAATGGGACCCATTAAAACAATACTCTATGACAAAATACAAGCAATGGCATAAGAAAAGGTGTGCGCTCCCCCTTTATGCGATGGTCAGGCCTTTCCCCTCTTTACTCCGATGATAGAACATCAAAAAGCACTAGAAGGGCCAAAAGACCATTAGCTCATCAGAAACTACTACAATATATTTAGCTCTCACCTGTGTAAAGCTAATATTAGAATCCACATAGATATCTGCACCATCTCTGACAAAGACTGAATCCTCAGCCACCTACATCAACAGGGAGAAATGATGTTCCAATACATATAGAAGTATAGAACAGAATAAGCCCTGCTCACGAACATATTATACCAGTAAGATTATTATATATTGAGAGTTTTCATTTATAGTATAATTGTTATCATAGTTAGGGTTTTTTTCATTTTATTAAATTAGTTAATTTAACCTTCGCATGAATTCTTATCACTGATTTATCACTTTTATCCTGCTTTTATACTCATAGTGAAATAGTAATTTTCTATTCACCTTTAACATTTCCATGTCGAAGATAATACTTCATAGAGTAAAGCCATTGAAGATTGAAAACAAAGCAAAAACAACTTTGTTAAGTTTCCATTTTGGCCACCCAAAGTTATCTCTTACATTGGTCTTCTGTCAATGAATGCATCAAACAGGATATAATGTCAATTTATGCTCCAAATTGATATAAGTGTCACCAAGTTGGTTCTTACAAGGACAAAATGTCTGGCATGAATTGTCACTGAAGGACCAATTGAATGTCACCAATAATTAGAGGACCAATGATGCATGTATCTATGAAGGACCAAAATCGACATTCACTGTATTATGAGTGAAGTTGAAATTCTGAAGAGTACTCCATAAATCAAATACATAAGAGTTAAGGAGACAGAATTAGTTTCCATTTCCAACCAAATAAGAGGTGTATTTCATATGCAAGCATTGAGCATCATGTGAGCGTGGTTTTACATTTTCTAGAGCCCTTTACAACTTCAAATGATCAGTTAAATGAGAAAGTGCACATAAAGGAAGCTAGCATGTAAATTTAACTTTGAAAGATAAATATTTTCTTCAATAGCTTTTCTACGAAATATAGGGAAGCAATGGCCCCAGCCAGCCAAAATAACCCTGTATGGGTCTTATGTATCAATATCCCCTTAATAATGCCAAGTTTGGGTGAAGCTACAGATTCACAGGCCACTAGGTGGGCAACGTAGTGTGGTCTACACTGAATATTTGACAGGGAATTTCTATAAAAAAAAAAAAAAAAAACTTGCCTTTATCTTAATGTACAAACTTCCAGGTCGACCTCCACTTCCAGCAGCATTCCCACCTTCTGGCACATGGATTGTATCTCCTGAGTCCACGCCTAGCAGTTCATTCAAAATTATAAGACTAACGGAAAAAATCTACCTTTTTGGATACCAGATAGAATATATAAAAAAAATTATTGCCAGAAGATAAACCAAATCTAGGCAGGACAGGTCTGCAGCATGGATAAAACTTTATATTTCTAAAATTTTATGGTTTATACCAGTACTCAAATAGAGATCAAAGACTATTCAATATCAACTTAAATTGAGCATAAAGGATTAAAAGTTGGTCAAACTAATAATCTGGGCATAAAGAATTCCAACATGAATAACAAGCTACAACAAGAACAACAAACGAGTTTATTCCAATATGTTCAGATACATTGATGAGCTCTAGCCAAGCTACATTCCAGGCAACTTCAATACATGCAATAAAAACCAACCTGCTGGTATTGTAACTTTGACCTCTTTCATTCCTTCAACAGCCCCAGATCCCCCACACCACTTACACAGGTCCTGCACAAAATAGATACACAAAATATTAAATTTTAATACTTATTAACCAACCTCACAAGAGTTAATTGATATAACATTTATGAAAGACCTTAATGATACGGCCAGATCCTTTGCAAGTAATGCATGTTGATGTAAATGGTGGGATTGTAACCTGGTAGAAAATCATCAAAACAAAGAATGAAAGAGTGCACTAATACCTGATAACACAAATACAAGAAAAAGAAATTGTCTCGTGCACAGTTCAAATCTTGCTTAAAAATATTATGTCATTAATAATCAACAATGATCATTCAAGGCACTTACTCGGCCTAAGCCCCTGCATGTTGGACAAACTTTTGGAGTGGCATTTAGTGGATAGCCCTGTCCATCTGGATTAATATAAAGAAATTGATTGGCATCAAATGGGATAATTATTAGATCAAGAGGAACATCTTACACATCCAGTGTAAAATGCACTACAAACAGATTCCAAAATAGACAACATTTTCCACATCTGGTGGTACATACTTTTGATTATTTCCTCAATAGTTTTTCAGCTTATAGAATTCTTTTTGTAGACACAGTTTAGTCAGCAATTAATATTAGTCAGGATTTTGTTCATTAGTAATATTTCTGCATCAAAGACTAATCTCTACAATAGGCAAGACTGAGGGGGAAGGTGGAGAAGCTACCCATATGTCAATACTATGGCAATCAAAATGGTCCAACCCAATGGGTCAGCTTGAATAACTGAGTTAAAGCACGCATTGGGTCAATATCAGCCCAGCCTTAAAATCAACCAACCCAGTGCAGGCTGGCCAGTTGGCCTGAATATTTATTTAATCTAATCATATCTAAAATTAATAAAAAATTAAATGAAAAATAATAAACATCAAAGTTTTTTTATTACTTATTTTACTTACTATTTTCTTAAGCACTTTTTTTACCTTTCGCTTAGACATTTATTGAGCAGTGTGTTCTTCTTTAAGTCAGAATGTAATATTGTAGATTGCAGAATTTTTTTAAGAGAGCCCATAGGCTGGCCCATTTGACCTGCAACCCATCAAAGGGCAGGCCAGGGTTACGTAGTTACCAGACCGCAACTAAATCATATCTTGTCCTGTAGTGAGCAAATGGGTTGGATCAGCCCGAATTTGACACTCTAGACTCAATTCAATTCAATACACTCATTGCACAAGCACACATTCAAGCAGTCAAAAAAAAAGCATTTATCAGAATTTTCCATGAGTGATTCTAATCAAAAAATTGCATTAACCCATTTGGAAGAGCTTATTTGAGCTTATCTTATAGCATAAGCGCTTATGCAAGTGTTTGAGAGAGCTTATGTAAATAGCTTATGGCCTACCTATAAGCTGTTTTGAGCGTAATTTCATAAGCTTTTCCAAAAAGTTTAGGAAAAAGAGCTCATTCTTATTTATAACATATTTTCAACTTAATTCAATAAATTTCTTCAAATAGCTTATGAATAAGCTCTTGTACGATAAGCACTTATGGCCATAAGCGCTTAATTTATCTGTTTACACAAACACACCCTAACTCTGGTTGACCAGACAGCCTGCCTTCTGCTATTTTCACACACAGATTGGTAACTGTAAAACTTCAAGACAGTATTTTACTATTTCCTAACACAATAAAAGCATGTAATTTCATTCCTATGTAGAAAATTTTCTCCCTAGGACTTCCCTAATTCCGAGAATATTTAACTTTACTCACTGCAATAATCACAGGGAACGAACGCATCAAATGATACATGTTTAGTGCATCCTGTCGCAGCTTCTGAGAAAGTAAGAGACAACTCCACCTATTTTAGCAAAGTAATAAGCAAAAGGTTAAGCTTGGAAATGTAGGAAGTAGGAACCTAATTCAAGCAACAAGAGAGAAGCAAGGGCTAAGCTGACCTCTATATTTGACGAGAATTGAGTTGTTGCTTCCTCAAATATCTGTCAAGATTAAGAATATTATAAGATTTCCCAGGACAATACTATATGAAACGAATCCAAAAAGTCATGTACGAGAGAAAAGAATTACCTCTGAGAATACATTATGAAATGAATCAGAAAAATGGGATCGAAAAGCATTTTTAAACCTTTCTGTATCAGCATCTCCATATTCTATGTTTTCTGAACCTCTAGATCGCATCTTCAGTTGAAGAAGTGATTCATGGGAGAAAATATTGGAACAAAGTCGGTCAATTCAACATCTTATATAAGAATGAAAACTATGAATAACAGAAAGTTTGAATAGCTTTGATTAACTGAAGCTCCAGACAAACCCCACATAAGGTAACTACGATATTGAACTAAAAATATTAAATAGCATATGGGGGGACGGGGGAATTACCATGTCATACTCTGCCCTCTTTTTAGAGTCTCTCAATGTCTGAAATTACATTAGCAAAAAGACACGTGAAAATGTTATTCTGGTAATTAATTTAGACAATAACAGATGTAGCAAGAAGAAGGGAGGACTATAGATGTCAGATATTGTGAGGAAAGAATATTTCATATTCATAAATACATTATCCAGACCTCATATGCTTCTCTTATATCTTGAAATTTCCTCTTCGCAGATGGATTATTCTTATTTGCATCTGGATGATACTTTTTAGCGAGCTGGTACAAAGCACAAAAGTGTCATAATATAGCATTAGCTAAACGAAGACCTTTGGTTTTCAAATATTGTTGTCAAAGGAGTGTGGTGACAGCATATATTGGGAGTTGGGACTGCAAACGAAAATGTCAGGCAAACTGATTTTAGTATTATTTAAGCTCTGAAAACAGCTGTATTGGATAAAATTGCAGAACATTATGACTTCTATAAGCCATAACCCCTTTGAAAAATTGTGGGAAATTATTAAGCCTTTAAATATTACATTTTATTGATTTTAAGTAAGAACTTCTCGGATAAAAGAAGAATTTATTAAAACAAATAGAATATAATTACTATGAATTTGAAGGATTAAAGAATTACTTTATATGAAGGATAAATCAAAGAAAAAGCACAACATCAAGGAAGCAAATATACCAAATCTTGCAGCATATCTTAGGGAAACACCAAAAATACATGGGCTTCACATCAAATTCAAACACCTAATCTTATCCCAAATCAGCTGCTGTGACTATGGTAGTTCACGACAAGAAGATACATGACAACACGTCAACACCTCATCTTATCATCTAAATGAAACTCTCTCTCTCTCTCTCTGACCTTCTCACTGTGTTAACACCTTAATCATTCAAAAAAATTCCTGAGTTGTATCTTTCTGCATGCATGAGACTTCAAACTCTAATATTCAAAGTAACAATGTGATGAATTGATCAACCAGTGGCTAGATAAATTCTGATTATGGATAAAAATGTAAATCAACAAGAACTAGGTTAGCTTATTAAAAAGCACAAACAGGATAAGTAAGAATAATATATGCTTGGTTAGTAGAAGAGTAAAAATAAAGAGACAAAAACGGGGAAAAAAAAAAAAGAGGCTACAATTTGACTATCATGAGCAGCAAGGTTTTCCTCTTGTAAATGAGCAAAAATGAAGCTACAACTATAGGAAAAGCATAGTGCTAAATTAAACAAAAACGTTATATGATTCCCCTAGCCTCACATGTAGTTTAGTAACACTAACACTACTATGACTAGAATAGATCATCTAATTTCCATTCCTATCACTCCAACCAAGTACCAACCAATGAGAATAAAATTCACCTTTCCGCCTATAAGTTTTCAAAGATGAAAACTGAATCATCATTTATATTCCAATTGGACTTCATCATTATGACTAGAATAGATCATCTAATTTCCATTCCTATCACTCCAACCAAGTACCAACCAATGAGAATAAAATTCACCTTTCCGCCTATAAGTTTTCAAAGATGAAAACTGAATCATCATTTATATTCCAATTGGACTTCATCATTATTCTACTCTACCAAAACATAATTTTTTTATCACGCACCGAGTGAAATGCCTTTTTTATCTCGTCCTGACTGGCACTTTCAGAAACACCAAGAGTCCGATAATAATCTCGTTCAGCCGAAGAAGAATATGCTGCAACAACCAAAACCAAATGAAAACCTCAAATACATCCAAAAATCATCTATAATTTCAAACAAGGTACTTCATTTTCAACTAAAAATCAAAACCTGCAGCATAAATATGACGAAATCTCAACGGCATTCTCGACGATAAAGAATCCTCCATTTTCGTGACAAAACTGCAATTTCCCAAAGCTGGAACCCCAAACATTTAAACCAAAACCCATCAGAAAAACATAGAAATGGTAACTAATTTGCGAAAAAACAAGCGAACTTCGCAAAAACGTACCTCGTGCGAGAAGCAGCCATTGGCGAGAGGTCAACAATTTGCGCAACGAATCTCCTTTATCGACGACGATAGGTTCTGAGGAAAGAGAGGAAAGCAAGTGGCGCCGGAACTGCATTGGAAGAAGAAGTGAGGGACGGTGCGTGAGAAAGAGGAACAGTTTGATTTTGAAAGGTATTGAGATTTGTGCGTTGATTTGCTTACCGGCGTTAGCCACGTGAACCTTCTCATCGGCGGAAAATGGTTGCAGCGGTGGCGGTAGAGTGGTGTATAGCTGTGAAATTGGAAGAAAATGGAGGTTTGAGCGGTGGAGGTGGTGGTTCTGCTTAGAAGATCGTCGGAATGTGTGGCCGATCAGTTGATAGAGGTTTCCAGTGGTGGTGCTTTTGGAGGGTAGATATTCGGGTCTGGGGGTTTAAGCACGTTGTCACTGGGTTTAGGTTGGAGACTTGGAGTGGACAATACGACAAAGGGGTATTGCTTTGTATAGTGTAAAATTATTTTTAACGTGTAATAATTTGCTTAAAGTGTTTTAATTCTTAATATATCCCTTATATAAACTACAAATGTGTTTTGGTGTATTATGTTTGATTCTTAAAATTTTAAATTTACAAATTTTAGGCGTGTTTTATTGAAAATAGACATGAATATTTGGTTGATATTATTACACATAATCCAACAAATTTTTCCCATTTTTTAAAAATATAATAAGTATAGTTTGGCGGAGGCACTCCATAACTTAGACAGTGTCGATCTGCATGTGGAAGTCTCGGTGTTGAGACAAATCTTGGAGCTGCTCTCGCGTGACTGGAGGGTAACTGTGGGTTGGATTCTGCAGGATGGGAATTGTGTTGTTGAGGCTAGCAAGGAAGGGAGCTCATAGCACATCGCCGGGTATTCAAGTCGAGGATAAGACCGACAGGGAGCTTCGGACCTTACTGCTCAAGGACTCATGTGACTGTTTGCAAGTGGTTACTGTGTTACAAGCGAATGGAGATGTAAGTTCGTACTAGGCACGAGATGTCGTTGATCGTATCAGGAGCTTCAGGGTAAGATTTCAGAGTATTCAGTTCACTCATGTGGCGCAGGAAGGGAATAATACAGCGCACTATCTAGCTCGTGGGGCGAGGAGATGTGGCACCCCAGTCCAAGTTTGGAGGAGACATCCTTCATTTGCTTATGCATCTTTGTAGATGCATCCTTCATTTTCTTATGCATCATTGCATCCTTCATAGGCACGGAGGGAAAGTTGTGGTCTTGTCCTATAATCCAACTGTAGAATCAATTCAAAACGCAAAAACTACAATTATGAGCTTCAAAGGAAACTTGATTTTGGGGCTTCAATGTTGGTTGAATATTTTCACCCAAGCATGTAAGAAACAGACCTTATCCACGTTTGATCAATTTATATGCACTTTTCATAAACATGGTGCGAGCCTCCATGCCCTAGATCCCACATCCAGGAACCAACTCAATTTAGATCAAAGAAATATCAGCGAAGGGCCTACCTAATCTGCCTCCTCCCACCTCAAAAACAAAAACGCACAAGTAAAACCTAGGTCATTCTAATTTCTAAGGATGAGATGCTTAATCTGTACTAATTCACATGCAATGTAAGTAAAGGATGGTGCCTCTTGTTATACAGCAAATCAGTAACATAAACAATATGAAGTTGCTGCAATAGAGAAAGGCTGTGGTAATATAAAATGATGAGAACATTCAAGTCTATTTGGTGCACCATCATTGACATCTCTCTGATGCTACTTGGCATCCAATGGTATTCTACATCAGTAATTTCTCAAGCTACCGTCAAAGTTTAAAATTTAATCATCATAATTTAAAGTTGTAACCGAGAATAACTGAAATTACTACAAAGTGTTTTGACACATAAGAAACTAATAAAAAATGTACAAGCAACTTTTCCTATATGGCTCCCTGTCTTCTTTCTGGCCGGATGGCTGATAAACCCAAAAGTACTGTCACAATAACAAAAATACAAGCCAAAGGACTCATTTGGTTCTGCTTTCAAAAACAGCTCTGTGTTCTTGGGGGTAAAAAGAAAGAGAAAAAGTCACAAGTTGTCAAATTTCTCAAAGCAATTTTCATGACAATCAAGAAACAAGCTTTATTTGGTAGAGCATGAAAGCTTGTTCTGTCTTTCTGTTTATTTAGAGAAATAAAAACATCCTTGTAGTTCTCCGTTAATTTAAGTTTTTAATGTATTTTTTAGTATCAGATTAGATCATTAAACTGCAGAGCTAAGATGGCCCCTAAAATTCCAGGGTTACTTTAAGGACGACAGTGCATAAGCAACATTTCGTGAAATTCGCTCATGAATTGGCTCCTGCAGGAAGAAATCTCGTTATATTAGTATTAATTGCATTGGATAATAGAATCAAATAAATTGGTGTATGGATTACCTCAGTCAATAGCACCTCAAACTTGGATTTTGTGATAGTCTCATACAAGAAAATATATCTGCCCAGAAGAATAGGATAATGGTCAGTTGAATAAAGAAGATATAAACTGAACAGTAGATCCATGAAAACAAGCATAAACTGAACATACATGTTAAGAAAATAGGATACCAAAACTGTGATGATCAAAGTATCAAGAGAAATGCTAATTAGAGGAAACATTTTTGCACCATTGAGAGCATATAGTAAGTATTATACATACTAGCAAGAACAGGTCAGAACTTTTCTTCATATATGGGAAAACAACGGAATTTTTTTCTTTGATTACCTTATGTGCCAATATGATGCTTCCAAAGAAGAGAGAAAATAATTCCTCATATTTTGTTCCAGCAAAGCATTTAAAATAATAAGACCTTCTAAGCTATATAAGCTTGAAATATTAAACACGAACCTTTAATAAATACAAGGAAGTGCCTGGGCATAAAAGCTCAGACAAGGAAAGCAAAACAGAAAGGAGATTAATATTTTTCTTCTTTACTTCGTAAGTTCATTTTTCCCCATTTCATTATTGAGGATACCTTATTTTCCATAATGAATTTCTTTTTATAATTAAAAAATTGAAAGTTAAAAAGAAAGAGGGCAACACATGGCACTGATTCTGCAACACCAAATTGCATGTACAAACTAAAACATACAGGTTACAGATATGATGAATCACTGGAATCTTTGCAAGGATCATACTTAGAAAGTCAGAACATAACTACTGAATTATTAATAAGTCCTTTAGAAAAAACCATACACTATTCTGAAACATTTCTCTAAATAAGTTTGAAGCAAAATATGTAAGTGTAAAAGGAATTAGTGGCAGTAGACATACCGCCAAGCCAACTCTACAACAAGATCTTCAGGAGCATCAGGAAGGACCTAAACATAAGTCACCAGTGTGATTTGATGCATATTTGAATGAAGACTGCAGGCTTTTGTTTTTGAAATGGAAGACTACAGGCTAATCATTAGCAATAGAAAGGGTGAAATACCTCATCTTCATAGGGGTTGCAGTGACTTTTGAACCACAGCCTCAAGAACTCCTAAAAATTGGATTCTAAAATATTAGCAAATTGCTTACAATCTACAATTCATATAAAAACATTATAGATGGAATCGTGGAAGACAATGCATCTACTAAAAAGTAAATAAAGGTACACGTTCAAATAAAACACCTTATCAACATTTTCAGGCTCAAGACCATTTTGAAAGCGCTCCAAGTAGGAACTAGCAATCCAATATCTACTTGAATCAGGAGTATGGACCTGGAGTTGGGAACAGAAAAACTTAGTATAAACATAATCTGTGAGTGCATGTGAGAACCTATATGTATCAGGGATAACATAGAACCTCATCAATCAACAGAATTGAACCATCCTCTGCCTTGCCAAATTCATACTTAGTGTCTACCAATATGAGGCCATGTTCCAAAGCCACTTTCTGTAAGGTCAATCAAATGGAGAAGTCAAATACGCAACAACAAAAGGAAAGGCACTGAATATCTGTAAAAATATATATATTGTGCACATAGGGTTGGCTAAGAGCTAACTTTTACGATTGAGTAAGGCTCAGCCCAAATTCTAGGAACTATTAAATGTTTGCAAAGATGTTACAGGTTAAACATTATTGGCTAGAATAGAAGGCACTTCATTACTTTATTTATTTTCGAAATTTACACAATGACCTAGTCAAAGAAGCTTATTACCTGCCCATACTCAAACAAGCTTAATGCTTTTTCACTTGCTTCTGCATAATCAGCTTCAGTCATCAGTCCCCTTTCTATAATCTGCACGGTAAATGCATCATAGAAGAAGAAGAAGAATTTATGAGGAAAAGGTGTTACGAAAAGAGTATCCATTTGTAGGAAGTTGATTATCACACCTCACAAACTTCCAAAAGAACGTATACTGCATGAATATTTTATTATAGAACATATTAGGTTTATAGTCATGCTTCCTTATACCAACTTTCTAGGTTGGTCCACCTTTAACAAGTAAACCCATGATCATAAATCATAATAGTGCTTCACTGATCTTGGATGACATTTTCAAATACATAATAACATAAAAACTGCAATATAAACCAATCTTGAAAGAAAATAGAATGGATAATTTAGCATAAGGATCTTCTTTGCAGAAAAGGGAGCTAGAAACTAGTTGATAATGCAAGACAATATTATAAGAGAACGCCCCCTATCACTTTATATTTACCCATCCATTGTAAGTTGGGATAAGTTGACTAGCCTAATGAAAAATTGCTTTCTACTCTCATAATGTCTCATTTCCAGCCAAATCCAACATTTACTTTTTGACCACTTCTTTTACCAATGAAGCTCATACTCTACTGTTATTTCAATCATAGTGAAAAGAACTAGTAACAAGTGATAAAACTAGGCAGCATACCTCATCTGGAGTGACAGGTTCATCATGATCTGCAGCCTTGGTAGTTGGAGTGAGTATAATTTTAGGCAACTTCTGATTTTTAACCATTCCTGTCATGTATTAATATGCTATTATACAAGGCATAATTTTTTTTAAGAATGAGAAACAAGTTCAAAATCTCACCATCGGGGAGGACATTTCCACAATAGTTACGAATGCCTTTATCGTAGACTGTCCATAAAGATGTATCAGTACTTCCAGTGACAAACCCTCTAGCTACAAACGAGCAAAAAATAGGTGTCAATGAATGGTTGCTAGAATCCTCATCTTCCATTTTTAAAAGATCGAAATATTTACAACACTTCACAATAACAATAATATTAAATTTGAAACAGAAGAAAAGGTACAATAGTACATATGAACCTTCATAAATTTAGATAATCAAGAGTGATGGTCTTCCAAAATAATTATATATAAATAAAAAATGAGTATCCAAGCATATGCCCAGAACATATAGTATCCTATTATTTTTCCAATCAATCAACAAATCACTGTAAGTCTGTAACTATCAAAAACATTTAAGATATAACAATAATATATAACCAGAAAAATATAACCATTTTCATTTTTTTTTCAGTTTCACCACTCCCCTGAAAATAGCATTTGCATTTCTAATAAGACATTCATTCAATTAAAAGATGATTTTGTATGTTCAGACACATCATAGGACAGCTATAATCCCCATTCCCCACTCACTCCAATAAATCAGCATCAGTTAAAACATTAAATAGGAAAACAATAAGTCTTTGCAGGACAGCAAATAACTCACCAACAAACTCAACTGGGAAAACTGAACATTTCTTTGCTATAGTGACATTTTTATCTGGAGCTGATACAACTGCATTAGAAACTATGTGCCTAGTCCTTTCAAACCACCACAAACTGGTCTGGTTAAGAACCTGCAATTGCAAGACAAAAAAAATTCTATCAAATGACACATATTAAGTAACCTAACCATCAGCCGACCGGGAGAAATAATTTTCCACACATCCATTTCCACCCCACACCTTCCACCACACAGTCAACTGTTTGGAATATTTAAAATAAGATGGAATTGAATGGAATGTGATATAATAGAATGTAATACATCACATTCCATCTAATATCTCAAATTTTCTCTTTCCAATTCGGAAGGAATCCAAGTCTTCACTCCATTCCATCATCATAATATCCAAACAATAGAACATAATTTCATTCTAATCCACTTCATTTCATTCTGTTCCATTCCATTCTACTTAAATCGACTATCCATTAGATATTAAAACAACATAGGAAGATAAACACCTTCCAAATAAATATACAGCACAAAAATGAATCACAAACCTGGCCCTTGAAAGGAATGGAAGCAAGAACCCTATCAAAGGCACTCTGGCGATCCGTGGTCACTAAAACAAGGTAGTCGCCGCTATCATAAATATCCCGAACCTGCAAACCAACATCACATTACACTATTTCACAATTCCAAGTACACATATAGCAAACAAATAAACAAATAGATATAATTGGTTCCCTACTTTGCCACGGGTTTTGGATTTGAGACCAGGAACAGTCAAATGGAGATTAGTTTCAGAGAGGCAGTTAGAGCCGGAGGTAGCTCTAATGGCGTCGAGAACCTCCTGTTTGCGAGTGCCGCTGAGGAGAGCTTCCGCCAAGGACGGTTGTTGCTGCTGATCTTCTCTTCGCATCACGGAAGCGCGGATTGCTGGGCGGCGGAACTTGTTAGGGTTGAAAGCGATTCTGGTTGGGAACGCCGGTGGTGGGGAAATGCGGTTGCTGTTTGAGATTCTGCTGTGGAGGGTTTTGGTAGGGTTTAACGCAACCGTGGACCCGACCATCGCAGTCACCGGAGGTGTGGGAAGTTGAAGAGGGAGGAGGGTTGGCAGAAGACGGCGTCGAGCCGGAAGACACAGCGGTTGCCGGCGGAGGTGGTGGTAGGGTCGATTTTGGGAGGGAAAGGAGAGTGAGCACAACGGTGCTAGCAAGCCAGTAAAAGGAACGTAGAAAAACAAAGACCTATGTGAGTAAAAAAAAAAACCAAAAAAAAAGAATGAATGGATTCTTTTTGACCAAATATAGAATGAATAGATTTTTTATTTTTATTTTTGCAAATAAGTGAACTGATTTCATTGATTTGGATTGTGTGTATTTTAATCAGTGTTATTAAATTCGGTCCGGTGATCGACTCGGTCAGAGCATTGGGTCAATGGGTCACTGGTCTAACCAGTGGGTCACTGATTGAACCGTTTGACTCGGTATATATTAAATAATTATAAAAAATTATAAAAAAAACTAGTACAAATAGAATTAAAAATTACAATAAAACTATATCAATAATTACTACATAGAATAATACAAATATTATTTCATTTTGTTATCATAAGAATATTCTCACATTTTATTTTCTAAATCTCTTTTATCTTTTTTTTTGGTTGAAAAACTGTTTTATAGTTATATTCATTAAAGTCCAACTATTGTGTTTGTTGAGTCATAAATTAGGAACCCGCGGCCTTGGCTATACAAGTTCTTTCTATGGAACAACTTTATAAATAAATTACTATTGTAGTATCTTCAAGTCACGGATCTTGCTTCTTCCATCATAAAATTGATTTTCTCCACCCTTCTCCCTTTCTAATTTCTCTTTTCATCTACAAACATCTCCATTTATGTTACAGATTTGAGTTTTTTTTCCTAGTTTTTATGAGTTTGGAGCTGTGTCCGATTTGACCATCGGGCGAGCTGAGTCACCGGTTTGATCCAAACTCGGCCGAGTCAAATGAGTTTTGCCGGTCCGTTTGCATGGCCGATCCGTTGCTCGGCACCGGTCAGGGGTTCGATTCCTGGTTCAACCGGTCAAATCGGTCGGTTCGAGCCGAGTTTTATAACACTGATTTTAATAACGGTTAATAGTGAAATTAGTCTCTAACTTTGTAAACGAATTTGATTTTAGTCCCTTTTAGGAAAATGACATTTAGTGGCGGTCATTTTTACAATTACTGACGGTTGCTAAACGTCATTTTTCCTCAGATAAACTAAAATCAAACTCAGTTACAAACTCAGAGACTAATTTGACTATCAAGTATCAACTCTTTTAATAAATTGGTAAGTATGTTCAGATGGAACTGTCGTGTGTGGCAGCTGTCGCTAAAGGTGTTCGTGATCTGGATTTATTTGATTTTGAGAAGAAAGCTCATTCCATCAAATCCCTTCAATTTTGTCATTTCACCATTCAATCAATTCTTTTTTTTTTAATCTGATCCAAATTTTAGCAGTTTGTATTGAATTGGATTGGATTTCATGTTTTCAAAGACATCATAAATATCAAAATTAACAATGAAATAGAAAATAATTTGAATCATGGAATGTCACATTGCCAAACTAAACGATGAAAGTTCAAAAAAATATATATATCATCAAAAGTCTTCAACAATTTATAAAATTCAAATGTACAATATAAGTCCTCGTTAGGTTAATATATCATAAATGAAATTAAAACTAAATCGGGTGCACTTCCTAAATGACACATTGCTTTAACTGTCAATCTTCAATATCCATGAGTCCATATGACATGCCTCCATAAAAGACAATAGCAGAGGAAAAAAATTACTCAATCTCCATGGTCTCGTTGTCCCTCTTTTTCTTATAAGACAGAGATGGAACATATTGTTGCAAGTGGGATGAGGTCATATGCGACGCCGTATCAGGCCACGTGATTGTTCTCAACCTTAACTGCGGGCATCTTCGAGGGAGTTCTATCCGAATATTATCGTATTCCAACTCAGACACCTTTAACAATTCAACCTTACTTTTAATTTTTTTTATGGGTCTCCATTGTATTCTGGAATTGGTGATCTCTTGAAACTCACATTTGAATGTATCACACTCTGAAATCAGTGGTGGTATTCCTCTCACAACCTCTCACTTGTCTAAACTTGAATCACTTGACCTCAACTACTTGGAAATGAGATTTGATTCAAAACTCATTCTTAACACATCTAATTTAAGGGAGCTCCATCTTGATGGCATAAACATGTCTTCAATTAGAGAAAGCTCTCTGTCAATGCTTAAGAATTTGTCATCCTCTTTGGTTTCTCTACATCTACCATTCACCAGATTAAAAGAGAATTTTCCAAGTGACATTCTATAAGAGCTAGTTTTGCCAGAAAATTATCACCTTCGAGGTCAACTTTCAAAGTCCAACTAGAGCACTCCTCGAAGCTGCCTTAGATCTCCCACAAACCTCATTCCCAAGAGAAATTCCAAACTCCATTGGTCATTTGAAATATCTTAATCAACATCATATTTCATACTGCAAAATTAATGGATTGGTTCCTTTATCTTTGAGCAACCTCACTCAACTAACATACTCAAGTCTCATGGGAAATAACCTTCCAAGCTATGAAATCCCACCATTACTTTCAAATCTCAAATCTCCCTAATTAGAATTTCTTGACCTAACATGGAACAACCTAGGAGGACCTATTCCAAGTAAAGTAGTTGGACTTTCTAGATTTGTCAACAAATATGCTAAATGGAACAATTCCCCATTGGTGTTATTGTTTCCCATTCTTGGTATCATTGGGTCTTAAGGATAACCAACTCTTAGGGTCAATTGATGAATTTTCAACTTCTTCTTTAGAATATTTGTTACTCTTTAACAACAAATTAGAAGATAAGTTTACAAACTCAATATTTGAATTTGAAAATCTTGCTTACTTATATTTGTCATCAAATAACTTGAGTGGTACTGTAGACTTCCAAAGATTTTCAAAAATTGAACGTTTATGATTCCTCAATTTTCTAACACTAGTTTTTTATTAATTAATATTAGTGTTGACTACATCTTACACGACCTTGAACGTGTATATCTATTTTTTTTAATAAGAACGACAATTTTCATAAATTTTCAACATAACATCAAAATCTGCTAGCATTAGATATTTTTAATAACAATTCATGGAAAATTTCCAAATGGTTACATAAGTAGCTCTTGCACTCGTGGAACCATATTTTCCATATTGATCTCAGTTTCAACAAGTTGCAAGGAGATCTTCCAGTTACACCCTATGACACTTCGTACTTTCTTGTCCCAAATAACTACTTCATTGTAGACATTAATCCAACCATATGTGATACAAGCTCCCTCTATGAACTCAACTTAACTCACAACAACTTGGAAAGTACGATTCCACAATGCATATGGATATGCAATGCAAGCTCTTTCATTGAACTTCAATTTGGCTCATAACTTGAAAGGCATAATTCCACAATACATGTGCAATCCAAGCTCTCTCAACTTGATTCACAACAACTTGACAAGCACGATTCCACAATTCATATGCAATACAAGCGCCCTCCACATGCTCAAATTGGCTCACAACAACTTGACTGGTAAAATTATATGGTGCCTAGGGACATTTCATGATCTTGTGGTGTTGGATTAGCAAATGAACAACCTTCATAGAAGCATACCTGGAAAAAATTCAGAGAGAAATGCATGAGGCAGTAAAATTGAATGGCCATCGAATGGAGGGACACTATCACCTCAGGCTTTGTTCCAATGCACAAAACTCAAAGTTTTGGACCTTGGAGACAATAACATAGAATGTTCATTTTGTAATCGTCTCAAAACCCTACAGAAGTAAAAAGCATTCAGTTTACAGTCAAACAAGCTTCAAGGTATCAACCATCACTTGTTCTAGTAGCAAACATCCATTTTCCAAGTTGAGAATTCTTGATGATTGAATTTGTTGTCTTTGCTTGAAGGGGATTTATAAAAGATATCCTTTCTGCTAAACTGTGACTATTATCTTCTGGCTCTGACATAAACCACTTCCTTTACTTTCTCCACTTCTATTACATAGCTTTTTGGCTCTCTCACCTCTTCCAGAACCCTGAAATCGTACAGAGCAAATAACAAATCAATTTTTGGAATATGATTGTATCAAAAACTCAGTTAACATACAAATGAAAAACTTTCACATTTGCAATCATGAAAGGAATGTAGGAACAAAGGAGTCTAAATTGTGAGAATCTGAAGGCCACAATCTTCCCCTTCTACCAAACCTCCTCCAACGCAATCCATGAGATCACCGGCAGTACATAAATTGGAGAAGAAAACCGATGAAACACTGTGCTCCTTCAACTCATACTTCATCATCGCAGAAAATTAGGTCATCGAAGGGGAAAAAAAGGGCCCCTTCTACCAAACCTTCTCCAACGCAATCCATGAGATCATCGGCAGTACGGAAAATGGAGAGAAAAACTGATGAACCACTGTGCTCCTTCAACCTATACTTCATCATCGCAGGAGATTAGGTCACCAAAAGGGGAAAACGGGGCCAAGATTGGTGGGTCAGAAAACTGCAATATACAAAAAGTAAACAACCAAGATTGAAAAAGAAAATTTAAACCACTTTAAATCAATGACCAAGATTGCAAGCTCTCTTAGGAATAGTGATTCCAATTGTCTCTTCTAAGAAGTAGTAGATTAAAATAAGTCTACTTATTAATCATCAAAATCATAATTTCAAGTTAGAATATTCAATTACAATAAAATAAATTACCTAGCTCATGTTTTTCCTATTCTTCCACAATTTCTTTAATATCACTTGATAAAAGAGTTGATCAGACCAATTTTGTGTACAAATTAATGCTTCGACAATCTCTAGAGTAAGTGAACTTTTTTCATTGGTAAGACTTCTTCCCTTAGTACTAAATGCGAATCTCGAAGCAACTGTATATACTTTATACCGACATAGCTAAAACATCTTAGCTATCAAACAAAGAGTATGATATTTTCTGGATATCAAAATTAAGAGTTTTCTTCTCTATTGCCTCCATAAGATACAAATCATTTTAATTTTTGTTTATATTGTCACTCAATTCCATAGAAAAATGAATTATGAACAACAACCAACATAGTGTTTTCAATTTTAGAAGGAGTTTGATAAAAAAATGTTTATAGTTGTTGACCATCATATTGAAAGCTTCATTTGACATTTGACTTAAATATTCAACATCTTCCTTGTAGTAAAGCTTGTCAAAGCTTCATTTCACAAATCATAGTTTATATCTAGGATTAAGTGCAACCGCTGTAAAAATCATCATGTTAATATTTTTATGCTTCCCCAATACTTGTCATATTTAGCTTTCATTTTTTTAATCATGCTCCCAAGTAAGGGATCTAACTCGATCCATGTTTTTAGCGTATATAACATCATAATTCCTCCGTTCCATAAAGATTGTGGTTTTTTGCACTCTTTCAAAATTCTAAAATGTTTATTGTTTTAGAATGTCAATGCATTTTCCCTGTTTTTTCCCCTTCTATACCCCTATTTATTGAAATTTTTATATCAACTACTATACACATTGTATTTATTGCAATTCTGGATACAACCACTACTAATCAATACCCGCATTGTGCTTATGTTTACTGCTCCTTGGTACTATATACTCCAATTTAGTGGGGCACGTGTTACTAAATAAATTAACTTCAATTTTTTACTGTAAAATTTGATTCACATATCAGCAAGTAATTTGAGGGAAAATGGATAAGATGAAGAACTCATTTGAAGAGAAAGCTGAAGACCCATTTGAAGAGAGAGTTGAATACTCATATGGAGAGATAGTTTAAGACTCTTTACAATCAGAATCTCAAGATTCTACATCAGACTCCCACTGTAAAGTTCAATATTGCATCTGCAAGAGAAGAAAGCACTACTGAATATTGATTTAAATGCAGTTGCTGATATTGGTTTTGATTTGACTGAATTTCCAGAAGATGAAGAAAAAACTTTGAGTAGAATGATGTAGTTAGAGACATACTCAAAATTTACCTTCCTAATTCTTACTAACATCCTGCAAATAATTTTGATGACTTGGTGGTTCGTGATGTGGTGAGCTATTTCAATTGGCTTTTTGAGCGATGTTATTCCATTATGATAGGAGAGATATGATGTTATTGTGTATGTAATGCTAGAGTTTTGTATGAAATTATGCTTTATTAGTATTATATGAAAAAAAAATTAGAATAAATTCGGTTGGTCTTATGTATATGGGATTATGCTTTATTAACATGATGAGAAGATAAATCATGTTTTAGGCTAGAGCAATGGGGTTGTGTGCAACGTTCCTGCATAAATATAAGTTTAAACCATGGTGCTTATACACACAACATAGGCTAGAGCACTACACTTAGCAGCTAATACTGTGTATTCATTAAAAGTTTCAATATTGATCAAAGATGGCTCAGTGCATTCTTTGTCAATAAAATAATAATAAATATCCAACTTAATTCATTCATTCACCTTTGAAAAATCAGTACATGGGGATGCTTTTAGACCACATAGCATAAAATAAAATTGAAAAAGAAACTACTGCACCATATAACGAGTTCAACCTAAATAATGAAGAACCTTGTGCATCAATGCAGAGTCACACTTCATTTGTATCGGAAACTGCCCTTTTTTCTCCATCTTTGCTTTGCCCACATGTGGAATCTTGTACTTGTGAGATCCATTTGTTTTCATGATTTCTACCATGTACAATTGTAGTGTTAAAAATATACGATTTGACTTTATAGATGAGAATGTTTCAAGTGATTTCACAACAACAGTCAACAGTAACAAGCTCATCAACAGTTGTAGGTGCCTCTTTGTATTTTATGGATTGAATTGCACTGAAAAATTCAAGGTACAAAACATTCAAATATGGAGAACTAGGATTTTAGCCCGTCTCCGTGCGATGCACAGACGAGCAGTTCTACAATTTATCATATTTATTTCATTAATTTATTAAATTCCATTTAATTAACTCACATGCCAAAAAATATAATCTTTAATAGTAACAACCCAAATATAGCTTAACCAAAACATTAGGGACAATGAAGTAATTATATATGTATAACAAAAGTGTTTGCGGTGTTTTCTTTGTCAAGATAACTTGAATACAATTTTAATGTTACTATCAAGATACTTGATAACTCCCTATAAGAAAGGACAAGTAAACTCCCCAAAGTATGCAACACAAACAAACCTATATCATGACATATTTCATCCAATATCCAAACACAAAAGCTACATTGTGGTGCACCTTAGATCCACATACAAATATTTCAAACCAAATATCAACACACAGCAAGCCACACCACGTCAGAGCCAATACCCTTGGAACAATGATTAAGCTTATATCCAAAAGAACAAACATAAAGATCATATAATTCTTCAACAAATTAAAAAAATGCACAATCAAAATAAATACAAAATTTCAAAAACATAGCGAACATTGGAGGTATCACATTTTAAATCTTCGAGGAAAATATCAACTCACAGGAAGTACAACAATCAAAGGAAAAGTCTCAATTACATAGTAAAAAATGATAGATAAAGGTAACACCTTCTTCATGCTAGACTACAGTGTGAAAAAATTTAACCCTAAAACTATTAGGTTGCATCATCTTCCACATCTCCATCTTATGTCTTGCAACCGTATTTCTAAGCCTCTCAAATATACCCTTATAGAACTGATACCACGAGTAACAGACCTCACCATTCATACCGGTTTCACCCCTTCCATGACCAAATGAGAACCAGACAATTTTCCACCTTTTCCATGATCCATCTGGAAGCAAAATATTGATTTCCTGAATCAGATCAGGGAAACATTCTAGATGGACATCACGAGGAATCAACTGCAAATTTGAAATTCACACCGTAAGTAATAAAATCAAAATTAATACTACCATAAATAAATAACAAATTAAAGCAAAACATCGAACAAACCAAAGGTTCACGTCCATCGATAAGATCGACAGTAAGATCAACAGTCCATATCAACTACTCATAACTAACATCTCTAACTTCAGCATCAGGATCATCAACACTAACTAAATCAATAATCATATCATTCTTGTCATACTCAGAAAATATATAAATATTCTAGTTACTTGGATCTGCAACATGAAATGCAGCCTCAACGGTCCTCATCCTATACTGAATCTCTTTAATATTCACATCATAAAGTCGGATCTTAAACCGAGCTCCACCCTCATAGGAAAAACGAATAAACATATTCTCCTTGAATTGGTTGACACTTCGCAACTCTAACATATTAGCACCAAATCTTGGTTCATCTCAATCATAATAAAATCCAACCTCGTATATGTTTCCTATAGGATCTTCTGACTTTGGGTAATGCAGCACTTGTTTAACCTTTAATCTTCTCTCAATGTTACTTTGGGAGATTTTGGCAAGTAATCTCCCTTAGCAAACAAATCTTCTGATGTTATTTTCCATTCGATTTCAATGGCTTAACATTGGTAACATGTACTTTCATATTCCAAGAGAGGTTACTGTATAAAAATAATCTATATGCTCATATTATGATGACAATATAATAGATAGTACAGTTATGATTTAATGCAGTTTGAGACAATAAAATCTGCCATATTTTAAAACATTTTAGGAGTACCAAATAGAATGGATATTTTAAAAATTTGTGACATAGTTCAGTTTCTATCTTCAGAGAAGCATATCTATCATTACCACTACAACAGGTTCTTGATCAAATCCTTGAACTAATTCATAGATAGCATAACAATGTAATAATTACAGATTACAGATCTTGTCAAATATCAATTTAACAATCTCCTTGATAATAAATAATATTATAATAGTCCTAAATAGCAAACATTATAAGGACTTCATGCCATTTCAACTGTAGTCATTTATCTAACGAATAAAATCAATTCTTCTTCTCTTTTGATGTCAATTGTATCAGGGCTAAACAACTATCTTTCAGTTTGTCATAGAGACATACTATCAACACCTAATTGCAATATGATAAGATATCTGTGAATGAAATAACTTGAGAATTTGACTTGACAGTAAGAAGAGAAAGTTTCTAGAAAAAATCTTTCAAGCTTCTTAAAATCACAAGAAGCTCTTAAAAAAGAAAAGGACAAATAGATAATGGCAAAATCAGTGACCTTGTTGAACTTGAGGAGTGCAACGATGACAGAAAACAAAAATTGACAGCCATCTTAGAAAGAACTTGCATGTGCTCAAGCTTAGCAAATCTTAGAATCATCCTGAGAAATAAATGTACTTAATTCAGGATTAAAGAGATTTGACATGCTTTTGTTACGATGCAGAAAAATTTATTGATATCTTGTTCATGAAACAAATTCATTCAGGATTGTGGATTTAAATTCTAGGGATCTTATAGAAGTAGCAAGCGACTTAATCTTCACCAAAATGCAGTAACCAGAAAGAGTCGCTGAACAAAGAAAGACAATATGGTATGGTGATATGAGAGTAGGAAAAAAGACCCTGCCAAATAGCACTTACATAAAGAAAGAAAGAAAACACCAAAAACAAGAATAAGACAGGATATAAAATACTCCAGACTGGAAAATGAGTATTTAAAGCATATAAAATCTAGACCAATAATATCAAATTCTCTAAACAATATGTAACTAAGCACGTTACAGAGCTTGAGCTTTATATCATCTTTCTATCTCATTTAAATCTTCTGAATCAAATTTTACTATGACAAGGCACCAATAATTTCACTCAAGAAACAATGTATTTTGCCGAAATACACCAGTGTTTCTATAAACAACAAAATATATAATTTTGTAAACATTACTCTCAGCCAATTAACGTCTGAATTTAGAAATGAAGTTTTTGTTGAAGGGAGCCTCAATTTTCAAACCCCTATTACACCAAAACAATTTTCCAATAATTAATAAATAAATTAGAAATTGCATAACAATAATCATAAAGAAAAAACAGAAAAAATCACCTATGCATCGATTAAGACCAGATGCATGGCATATGTTTTGGATATATCATCAACAGGAAACATCTCCTACAAACGAAGAACACGAACCTTGATCTTCCATGTTTACTGGCCAGAACATAAACTACGGACGAGATTCAAAGGACCAGCGATAAAAGACATGAGGAAATGAGTAATGAATAAACCTGATCAAAGATAAAACAGAGGAAAAGCTAAACAAAGAGGAATTGAGAGAAACAAAGGAAGTTGTTGAAGGTGAGAAAAAACTAAACAATAGCAGTATTTATAGAGTTATGATAGGAAGAAAGCTATTACTAAGAGTAGTAGGGCATTAAGGAATAGACTAACTATTTGCAAGATCAATAAATTGATGAATTGATAAATATTTATATCATAGTAAGATCAATTTTTTTTTTCCAAAAAGTGGAGCACAAACAAAACCATCTCTCTTTATTGTCACAAGATTTATTTGAGATTAGCAAGAATAGCAAATTCTCCCACTTCACACAAAAGTTTCATAAGCAAAACAAAGTGATTAGCTACACACCTAAGTGCAATACCAAAGCTAGCAAATACAACACACCATACAAAAGGGGGGGGGGGGATTGTGTAATCTTACAGTGGTAATTGCAACAGCAGCAAATTCAGGGTATTCCAATTATATTTGTCACTGTTTGTCGCATTGCATCCGCAACCTACTCGCACAAGGGGGGGGGGGGATTGTATAATCTTACAGTGGTAATTGCAACAACAACAAATTGAGGGGTATTCCAATTATATTTGTCACTGTTTGTCGCATTGCATCTGCAACCTACTCACCAAAAGAAATATCATTCAAGAAGAAGGTTTAACATGAAAAATCAAAACTCTACCCAATTTCACCAGACAATCAATTAACAATCATAACTATCATGTTTATAGCAAGTCAAAACCATACATGTTAAGGTGTTCTTTACACAAACAATTCAAAATATTCTGGTTTCTCACATATTCTAGAAAAAAATTCTATTATGCTCTTTCACTGATATATATAAAAGGTATGATCATTAAGCAAAAAAAAAATCAGATAGTTACTTGGGTAGAAATAGCCAAAAGTTACATTTCTCGCATTTCCTAAATATCTTGCACATGAGAGCCTCCAAGAAATGGCCACCAAATTCATGTATGACAAAATTCAATCTAGCTGCCACCATCTACAAGAAAATAAAGCAAACAAAAAAGTGTCATATGGTTCAGCATGTGAAAATGCAGCAAGGAAAAAAAACCTCCAAATCAGTTTTAAAGTGTGCAAATACATCCTTTTAAGAGTAATAGTAACATCAAAATCCGGCCAATACATAATAAAACATGACGTTAAGTGAGAGTTAAATAGTAGCCGACCAGTTACACACTGCAAAGTCCAAACATTAACCTTTTATAACTCAAATCTAAACAGTATATGCAGCCCTTAAATTGTCTGAAACCATTATGACTTTTGCATAGCTATAAATGTACAAGTTCAGTATCTATTTTATACAAGAGGACAAACGAATTAGAGTACCTTTCCAAGAAGATAAGAAGAAAAAAACAAGTATTCATTAACACCAAGGTCAGATGACAAGATGAAAACAATAAAAGGATGTAGGTAGGCCAAAGATAAAAATAAACAGTATGATATCCCCAATCTTTGATTATTAACTCGCAATAAATAGATCAGTAAAGCAATTAAAATTTAAAGTTGACACATAGACACCTTCATTTGTGTTTATCATAGCGCAATAGGAACTCACAAGAAATGGGTGTTGGAAAACTCCACACTCAATGGTCTCCGAACCTGAGCTAGGCACCTGAACCTGCAAAATTTACAAAACAAATCCACAAGTGAGGATGGAGATGATGTGGTGGTGTGGGAAAACAGCAGGGACATTAGTCACTATTTGAACCTGAAGATGGATAGTGCAAATAGGACAAGCAACTTTCTTCATTTGTCTTCCAGATCCATCAGACTTGGAACCTACAAATCAAAGCACTTAGATGAGCCACAAAGAATAATTTGAAAGAATAATTTCCAAATCTTAATTATAAAAATTGGTCATTCCTACTAAATAACATACAAAACACATTACTTGAAACCTGCCTTCTTTGAAAAGTTATGACCTAAAGATCTACAACAATTTTTCAAGTCAGACTCATTAAGCAAAATATGTGATTTTGTAATCATTCCCCTCAGGAAATACATGTTTGAATTTGGAAATAAATTTCTTGTTCATGGAAGCCTCAATTTTCACACCCTATTACAGCAAAGCAATTTTCCAATAAATAAATAATAACCTAAAGTATAAATTGCAGCCATACCAAAATAACAGAACATAAATCACCTCTGAATCGATTAATATCAAATGCATGACATATGATTTGGATATATGACCAACTGGAAACATCTCCCACAAACGAAGAACGTGAACCTTGATCTACCATGTTTCTCGGCCTGAACATATACTGGAGACAGGATTCAAAGGACCAGCAACAAAAGACACAATAAAAAATACATAGAGGAAAACAAAACAAAGTGAAATTTGAGAAGAAGAAAATTGTGTACATTGAAAAAATCCAATCATTAGCAGTATTTATAGAGATATGAGAGGAAAATTGAACACTTGCAAAATCCTACTAACCTGATGTGATACAAGTACAACGATGACAGGGAAAAAATCAATGACCAAATAGTGCATCATCTTATCTGATGCTACTGATCCTCATCTGACAACAGTCTTCTCAAGCAACCTTCTTCCCTCTTCTTCACTCTTCCTTCAAAAACCGGGAACTATGATGATCTATCTTGTCATCTGAGCTGCCTCACCTAACCACTCACAAGGGAAAATTGGTCCTTTTCGTTCCACCATCTTCTCTTCTCCCTCTGAATCTGATTCTGACCAAACACTATCCATGGTGAATGACGATCGCTCACGAACGAAGAGCATGGGTACCACTTCGCATTCATCCACGACATCTTCAACACAATCGATGAGCTCATCTACTTCCAAGTACACCTAAACCTAAATCACGCTACAAAGACAGGCCTGCAGTGATGACGATTACCCACGAAATCAAACCATGGACACACTCCTCTCCATCAACGTGTTTTGTGACGTCGGCAAAATAGAGAAGCTCGAGTAGAATAGAGGAGAAAAAAGTCTCACAGATGAAGGGTCAGTATTAAAGAGTGAAATTGGAGAGAGGGTCAAATAAACAACCCAGATTGAAAGTTCTCTTATGAATAGTGATTACTTGTGTTTCTTTTAAGGTGTAGTAGATTAGGAAGTTGACACATCAAACGAATATCAAACCCATTTTTTGCAGCTGCTTGACTTAAGTAATCATCATTTGGATCAATATATGTTTTTGCATTGTCTTGTTGAATAAATATTACATATTGGAAACGTTGCATCATCTCTTGGTCATTTTTCTTTGATAGCAGGTAACACTTTATCTATCAAGTATGATCTTTCCACTTTTCTATTTATATATGTGATTGGTTTCGTCTCTAATGTACCCGCTACTGTATTTACACTAGTCCTTTTAGCAAGCTTTTTTTGTGAAAAAGGAAATATACCAATTTTTCCCGAAAAGATTTCATTCATTGTGCATCAAACCTTAGGCGAGCTATAGCAACTTAAAACATGATCTTCGCAGTAAATCTTTGTTGCAAGTGCGAATTGGATCACTTTCATCTGGTAGTAAATAATAATTCTCAAAAAAAATTGTCATATAATATCATTTTTCATCAATATGAATAATATTATACATTTTGACAAAAGTTGGATCATGAGGAATGCTAGTAGCATGAAGCATTGAAATGAAAGGTATACTCTGAAATTTCCTTGTTCATTAGATATGCTAGAATCTTTTAAATCAATATTGAGGTGTATTTCAACTGAAGGCATACCCTGAAATTTCCTTGTTGCCATACTTGGTGTAGTACCATAAAAGTGAATTCTTATAAAAAAAATTGTAGGAGAATCTAAAATAATCAAAAACCTATTTTAAGTGGGAAATTTTAAATTACTAGATTTTTTTGGATAAGCATGAAAGTTCACATATGAAATTTTGGCATTTCTTAAGAGGACAACATGAAAAATATAACCCCTTCATCTCCGATGATAAGGATGTACGTTAGAACTGGGTATATGAGCCTAGGCTCGTGGAACCCGCAATCCGCACGGGTTGTAGCCCGATGATTATTTGTCTGTCTAACAACATGCCTATGCGGTCTGGCCCGTTAAATTCGCGGTTCAAGCGGCTAAGACCGCGGTTTTGAGAGCTGGCCCGTGTAAAAAAAAACCATGTACATAAGCATTTTAGCCCAACTGAAAAAAAGCCTAACTACATGGCCCACATAAAAATCCAAGTCCCAAGTCGTAACCTAATTTCGTTCCTCTCTCTAAACTGATATGAAGTCTCACTCTCAATTCTCAAATGAAATCAAAAGAAACCTTTATTTCTTCCTCTCTCTAAAAACCACAACCTCCTTCCTCCAGCCATTGACCCCCCTTACTTGAGACCACACCGTCGCGTCCATACTGATAAGTCTTCACTCTTCTCTCTTCTGCAGTTCATTCTTTTGTGAGTTTTACTATTCTTTAATGGGATTGCAATTTCATGAGAGTTCAAGACAACAATTTTTTTTTGATAAGCCCAAAAATTATATTTAAAAGAAGTACAATGAGTACTTCAACCCAATACAAAGAGAGTTCAACACAACAATACACTGAGGAATTTTCTGTAGTCTGTAATGTTGTATGTTTGAGCTTTGAATCGAAAAAGAAGAAACTTAATATGATTTGTGCTTTATTTGAATTGTTTCTTCATAGTTTGCATGATTCAGCTCTTGTCTGGGACATAGAAGTTACATTATCTCTTCCATCAGAAAATTGTCACCTATGTTTGTTTGAGTTGATTTGAATAGCTAGAAGATTCATTGATAATTTTTGCATAACATGGGGTGCTAGTATCTTTTTTGCATAATATGTTATATTTCAGAGGTGCTTGATTTCTTTTTTTTTAATCATGTCTCATGTCTGCGTAGATTTTTCATTTACTAGCTTTTTCTTTCTTTTAGTATAAAACTAACTATTACTACATTTTTTAAATTAAATAAAAAGTTTAATTTATGATATCAGTGTTAACTTTTGTACATTAACCTAAATAGTTATGTATTTTTGTTCCCTGCGTGGCCATGCCTTTAACTATTTATGCTTCAATTTGTTTTTCTATTTTGTAGGAGGAAAATATGTTTGATGATTCTTCTGATTCCTCTATGGAAGAACTGGATCAAAATGTTAATGTGGGTGATTTTAATGCCAATCCTTTGAACCTAAAAACTGAAAATCCCAATCTCGTTGAAACTAACACATAAGTTGCTAATCCTAATAAGAGAGGGGGGCTTCTCACATCTAGTGTTTGAGATTACTTTAAAACAATTGGTGTAGGAAGTGATGGAAAAAATAGAGCTGAATGTAATGCTTGTGGGAAGCAATATGTATGTGGTGGTCATAACTATGGAACTTCAACTTTGAAGCGTCACAAAAATGTGTCTAAATTGATTCCAACGTTTCATGAAACTATTGCTGGTAAACTAATGCTTCATCAAGGTGCCAAATTGAGTACTAGAAAATTGGATAACAAAGTTGTATGTGATATGTCAGCCATGTCTATCATAGAGACCTTACTTTTAATTTTGCGGAGTATAGGAGGATTAGAGAGTTCTTGAAATATTTAAATCTTGCCCTCTAGACGTGCTTCCACAATAGATATTGTTAAGTTGTATGAGGGAGAAAAACGAAAATTGAAAGAAGTGTTGGCCAAATTTTCGAGTAGGATAAATTTGACTTCTGATTTGTGGACTGCTTGTACTACTACTGGTTATATTTCATTGACCGCTCATTATGTTGATGAAAATTGAAAACTGAATAGTAAAATTCTTATTTTTTGTCATTTCCCTCCTCCACATAGTGGGCAATAGTTGGCTAAGATTGTGAATGATTTCTTGGTGGATTAGGGAATTGAGGGGAAAATATTTTCTTTGACTTTGGATAATGCAAAATCTAATGACACGATGAATTTTTTTTGGAGAAAGAGGTTGAAGAATAATAATGGTTTGTTATGTGGTGGTGAATTTTTTCATGTTTGTTGTTGTTTTCATATACTAAACCTTATAGTTCAAGATGGTTTGGAAGTTGCTAATGGTGCTAGCATCAAGTATGTTAGGGCAACACAAGGAAGAAGGGATGCTTTTAAAGTTTACGTGGAGAAATATGGTATTGATAAGGATACAAATGTTGAATTGCGTTTGGATATTGTTACTAGGTGGAACTCCACCTATTGGATGCTTAAAAGTGCACTTGCATTTCGATGTGCATTTAAGGAGCTTGCTTAAGATGATTCAAACTATACCTCCCTAGTGATGAAGGATGAGAAAAAGGTAATTTTTTTTTTATATTTTACTTCCATTATATGATATTACAAATATGTTTTCCGGATCCACTTATCCAACATCTAATTTGTATTTCATGCAAGTGTGGATTATTGAATGTTTTTTGTTTCAAAATAAGACTCATGAGGATCCGGTGATTAGGGCCATGACAAAAGACATGCAGCAAAAATTTGATAAGTATTGAAGTGATTATAGTGTTATTCTTGCACTTGCCTCCGTTCTTGATCCCCACTTGAACTTCAATTTTTGGAGTTTTTCTATTCTGACATTGGACTTGAAACAATGACTCGCCAAACTAAGATGAGGATTGTCAAACAAAAGATGTATGTTCTATTTAATGAGTATGTCAACAATTTTGATGGTGCGACTCAATCCACACAAGAGACGTTGGTAACTAGTAATGACATTGCTAATGTTTCTCAACATAGTAATTCTCTTACAAACAATATTTTGGATGTGAGTATTTGCTCACTCCTTGTATTTGGTCTTCATTTAAATTTTTAGTTAGTTTTTACATTCATTAATTCTTGTGTCTATTCTATTATGTAGAGGTTTATCAAATATGAGAATCAACATATATTATCACAAGTGGGAAAGTCTGAATTGGAAACCTATTTGGATGATCCAAGACTTTCTTCTCAATATCATAAAGATCTTGATCTTTTGCAATATTGGAAGAAGAACCAACAAAGGTATCCACCTCTTGCCTTGATCGCTTGTGATATATTGAGCACTCAAATTACAACCGTAGCATCAGAATCATCTTTAGTATTGACTCTCATGTTCTCAGCAATTATCGAAGTTCTCTTCTCCCGAAGAATGTGCAAGCCTTGATTTGTACAAGAAATTGATTGCTAGGATTTGACGTTGAAGGTAATTATTGCATTCTTTCATGTATGAAATGTTTACAAAATCATACCTTAAATTATTCTTTACCTTTTAAATTTATTATCAACTATGACTTATAACATTTGTATTTGAGTTGTAGGAGATGAAGAAGATGATGAAAATGAGGAGCTTAATCAAAAAATGGAGCCACCTACATCCAAGAAATGTTGTGATGAAGAATTGATTATTGATGCATGGTTTGGATTTGATAAGGATATTTGATGTTTTGGTGTGTTTTGAATTTTTAAGATTTGTTTGTTCGATTTTAAGGTTTGTAAGACTTGTATGATTTACTTAAGGACTTCATGTTTGGATTTGTAAGACTTCATGTTTGGATTTGTAAGACTTATTTTGTGTTATTCGAGTTTATGGTAATGTTATGCAAGAAGTCAAGAATGGATTTGAGTTTATTAATTATTAATTTATTATGTATCAACAAAGTTTGATAACTTTGAAATAAAAATTCATTTATTTTTTAAGTCTCTAATTTAATCATTTTAAAGTTTTTTTAGTACTAAATTTTAGTGTATTTATTGTTAAATAGTATTTTTTTAATTCACAAATTTGTTTCGTGGCCCGTGGGCTAGCTCGTTTATCCGTGGGGCGCATGTAGGGGTGGAAATAGGCCGAGCCGAGCCAAGCTTCGAGTGGCCTAGGCCTGGCCTGCATTATCTTTTCGTGGGCCAAGCCTGGCCTGTGGCCTATCAATAGGTCAAATTTTGTGGCTTGGTCTGGCCTTTTCTAAGGCCTGGCCTGGCCTACAAGCCTGCTTAAAAGCCTATTTAACAAACAATTTTATCAAAAGAATAGGCTGGCGGGCTAATAAGCCTTTTATATATCATTGCACTTTCTTTTCTAATAAAAAAACATGTATCATTGCATTTCAAAAACTAAATCTGTATCATTGAATATGTCTGGAACGTTTCTAATCTAGGTTAGGGTAGGGACTTGGGGTTTTCTTTTATACTAAACTATACATCAGTTTTAAAAAATCAAATAATATATTATTATATTATATTTATTTATATTATTAATAAAAATAATATATAAATAGGCCGGCCTGTTAGGCCAAATAGGCTTTTTTAATAGTTTGGGCCTGCCCTTTTTAGTTAAACAAGCTTTTAAAAAAGCCTAAGCCTGACCTTTTTAATAAACGAGCCGAGCTGAGCCGAGCCTCTAACGAGCCAAGCCATAGGCCCCTAACGAGCCGCCTGGCCTATTTCCACCCCTAGGCGCATGCGAACCACCTTAAGAGAGGTGCGTTTAAATACGGACCTATGCGGAGTGGGCCTATGTGAGGGGCGGACTAATGCGTGTCGGGTCAACCCGCATACCCAACTCTAGTGTACACAAACTAAGAAAAAAGAGAAATAATAGGTTTTAATGAGTGAGTTAAAAAGTTGAGAAAAACAAAGGAATTTTTTATGAGGGGGTTTTAATTGATGTGGTTATTAATTAATGAGTGGGTTCATATGTAAAATGATTGAGAAAAATAGGACAACATAAATAAGGGCAATTTAGTTAAATTGTACTATCAATAATTGTGATCTTACTCGTTTTGCCACAACTTTAAACTACAATCTTTCTAGAACAGAGGGAGTACAATATTCATGAAAGTATGTAGAAAAAGTCACAAGCTTTGAACCAAACACTTTTTATTGACATCATTCACGATCTTAGTGGACATTGGTTGTTTGGTTTCTTAAGTTGTTATAGTGCAGATGATTCTTTCCATACGGAGCTGTTTGTCATATAACAAGGTCTACTTCTTGCTTGAGAGTTACGACACAAGAAATGGGCTTGTGCTTCCGATTACTCAAATACTATGAACTTCACGGGTACTAATAATGATATTAATAACCATTGGTTGATGAACGATATACTCATGATAAAAGGAGATGGTGAATATGGATTAGAGTGTTAGGTTCCCGCATATTTCCTGTGATCATAATAGTGTGGTGAATGCTTAAACTTGTCAAACTTCACGGAACGAGTCCCCTATAAGCATTTGGAAGTTTGCACATTCTTTTATTATTATTATTATTTTGTCTAATATCTTAATTTTCAATTGTAAATAAAATAAAAAAGTCTTATATAAAATTTTTTAATTAAAAAATTGTGATAGGAAGACTGAATTATATTAACTAAATTACTTAGAATATACAAATTGCTAGAATGATTTTTACTTAATGTTCTGCTCCGACTTGTTGGCCCAATACGTGACTTATATGGCATCCACGATCCAACCTTAGCCATTTGTTACAGGGCTCAATTAACCAATTCAATTACCCACACTTAAGAGATAAGAATAAACCCTAACTTCCTAAAAAAACATCACCTAATATTTCAATTTAATTAAGGTGTTTGCTATGGTACCTTAACTCAAATCAAGGTATGGTACTAAAAATGAGATAATTCAATAATAAAGAAGCATGTAAAAGTTATAATCTTCATGTTATTTTATCGTAATGATGCAACGTTTCATTCTTAGAGACATGAGATTTGTAGGTTGTGTTTTTTTAGGCTTTATTCATCCGTTAATCATGGTCATTTTGCGCGCATCTCAACCATTATCGTTCATCTCTACAACTAAACCATCTTTCATTAAAAAACAAATTTTATGAGATGAAATTAATTAAATAATAAAATGAAATGCGAAAATGTTAAATTTACCTAAACAAATATAATAATCATCTATTAAATTACCTGAGAATATTTTGCTTACTAACTCTGGGGAACTCAAGCTTGCTGATTTTGGCTTGGCTGTGAGAATTTCTGAGGGTAATATGTGAAAATATTTGTGTTTTTATTACTATACATGTGTCTACTGTACATCTTGGATTAGTAGAATACTTGCTCCCTTACCTATAATGGTTCTTCTTAAAAATTTGGATCAGCTTCTTTTTCCTGAGAATCTCTTCTGAGACCCAAAAGCTACTCAGAAGCTTTTTCCATAATTGATTATGCCTTTAATTAGAAACAAATTGTAGAAGATTTTCCAAGCATGCACTTAGGCCTAACCCGAATTTTGAGAGCTCTAGAGGTCTAAATTACGGTTGCGAAGATTGTTTGGTTTGTTGTGGCTTTTTGCCTTTTTGGGGTTATATGCTGCAACCTTTTCTTGAACCAAACCCTTAACACACACTGATATACATCAACTCTTTGCTTTAATCATAGTTTACTAGTATTACCCTGGCCATGGGAGTAAAATTTGAAGAGTTCAGATGGTAATGCTTATAATAGTTTGAAACAAACCATTTCTACTATAAGGTCATTTTGCTTTAATGTTTAAGCATTTGAAAACACCAATAATGCATTTGACATAATACTTTTTTTCTGATTATGTTTTGAGTCCCTTATGTTGTTAGTGCATTGCCTCATTGTTTAGAAATTTGTATGCAGGTCAGAACTTGACGAGTTTGGCTGGAAGTCCTGCATATGTTGCGCCAGAAGTATTGTTGGGTAGGTATTCTGAGAAGGTGGATATATGGAGTGCTGGAGTGCTCCTGTATGCTCTGTTGGCTGGTAGTCTTCCATTTAAAGGAGATTCACTTGAGGCTGTATTTGAAGCTATTAAGAATGTCAAACTAGATTTTCAAACTGGCATGTGGGAGTCAATATCTAAACCTGCACGAGATCTTGTTGGGAGAATGCTGACAAGGGATGTTTCAGCAAGGATAACAGCTGATGAAGTACTTAGTAAGTTTATCATAGATGATGAATGTTTTGAAGGTTGCCTGCTTTATCTTCAGTCCTAAATGATAAACACACCATAGATTTGTTGTAATCAGTCTCATTTTTGTTCTTTTAGTCTTGAAGTAATTAAAATAGATTATTGACATGTTTGGATTGGCTTCTATTTGATCAAAATATATTTTGAAACTCAGAAGCTACTTATACAAGCTTCTAGCCTTGTACCCATATAAGATTTTCCAAACATGCACTATATTTCCAAGTTTTCTTGAAAGTTGAAACGTATGTTTGCAACTCACTCAATTTTGTCACTTTTTAATATATGTTCCTCTTCTATGTGGTTGAATATCTAATTTTTCCCATAATGTCTTTAAACAGGAAAATTTAACTGTTAGATTGTTGTGTTATGGGAGTTGTGTTGTGTGCATTAACACTTGTTGGTTCTTTTTCAGGGCATCCATGGATATTGTTTAACACAGTGTGTTCATTGAAGATTCCGCCAGTTGGATCAAAACTGAAGCACCAAAGTGAAGCTGCTAGCCAAAAGGTTGTAGCTGAACCTAGGTTAGGAGGAAGTACCATGCATGATGGCTCCCTTAATGATGTTTCAAGCCCTTTTTCATCATCTGGAAGTTGCAATTCAGAATACCATGATGATTGTGTGTGGATTGATGAACTTGCAACTGCAATTTCACATGTGAGGATATCTGAACCTAAGAGGAACAAGTTGTGGGGACCCACTGGTCCAATTGATCAGCAAGGTTCATCTAACATGAAGGCTAACCTCTGTAAAGCATTTTGACATGCTGACAGGTTGACACTGCCTATACCATTATCTCAACTGCTTTAGCTGGTGGTTTTATAATATACTTGCCCCAGCAGATTCTACAGGTTGCAAAAGTGGACCACATGCTAACATCTCACATTAGGTTGACCTAGGTGCCACTTTCTATAGTTTCCTTAGTGTGAGATATTATTGCAGTATTTTCCCCCCTTCTTTGTGCATATAACCCAATAATAAGTTATCTGACATAGCTCAGATCGTTTGTACAGAACATATGTACATATGATGTTAGTTTGTAACTGTATGTGTTTGCACTTGCTGGAGCAGGAGTTTATATAAATAAAATGTGTTATAATTTCTTTTTTTTTTGAAACAGTGTTATAATTTCACTTATTGTGTGAGAACTTTTGAAAGTATGTTCTATGGAATTTTTTAATATGTAAGAAACCATGACTGCAGAAGTCAGCATGGGATAAGCTTCAAGAACAATTAGAATCGATTCTAATTTTATGTTTGGTTTCACGTTGGTGCAAAGACAAACGTGATTTTACAATCTCAGTAGTCAGTATCAATGGTGAATTTGAAGTGGATTTGAAGTGCAAAATTTTAACATGTTGAGTTCAATATGAGTCTACGCTGTTCAACAGAAATTTAAGACACACTAAGTGACTAAGTGGATAAACTATGCGTATTAGCCTATGCACATGTTTTTCGATCAAGCATTCTTTACTAACTCATTCCCAAACATGCTGTTATATTAGTTTTCGTATTGTAGACAGGGTCCCTAGTTGACCCTGGTCAATGTATGTAGCAGTGGGGAGCAAACTTATGTTTTGATTCTCTTGTGGAAGCTTTGAATATGGACTTGACGGCTACCTGTTTTCTAACCGAATAGAAAATGAAAATCTGCTCCAATATTATAAATTTAAATCCTTAGGAATTAAAAAGAAGCCATACCAGAGTAGGTCATAAGTAAAAGAGAAAATCTATTGGTCCTGATATAGGGCCACCTCATGAATTGAGGGTAGTTCTTGGTTTTGGTTGTTGCATGCAGATTAAAATCTTTTGTCCCGTTTGATATCTATTTCCCTGTCTCACCTATATAACTATGGCATATCAATTAAAAATAGATATGAACATAAAAGTTATGAGTTATAACCTTACAAGGTGGTTTTTAAATGACATGACACAATGACACAATTTTATTCATGACACAATGAAGAACTAAACTTTCAACCCGTTGTATCCAAAGTGCATACTTCATTTATAAACGTGAAATTTAGACAAAAAGAACCCTGTCAAACCATTAAGCTAGCAAATTATGCATTCTTAACTATGCCATACATCCAATCCAGTGAACATAACTGAAAAGTCATAGATTTTTTATAATGAGCTCCAAAGGAATTTAGAGCTTTCTCTTTACAAAAGTTTGCTATCATATTACATGAGTCATCGAAGAGCCCATAAGACTTTCAACCAAGAAGTTGGGTAGTAAACTCGCAAGGCCTCATTTTCTGGACATCTTTGACCAAAGGTACACTATGAAGAAACAAACTAACGCAAAAAGAATGACATGAACAATATGGTTTGAACCACTTTGGATGATGCTCTTGTTCAATCTTCTTAAATTATTCTTCACTCCAGCTTGAGCTTTTATCATTGTCATTTGCTGTATTGAAATAGATAAAACAAGTGTTAACATGACAGCACGTAGATTTCAGCTAAAGAGCTAATCTGACTAATTACTAGGAATCAACATGCAACAAAAACCAGCTGAAAGATTTTCCTCTATTTTTCTTTTAAATCAAAAAGAAAAATAACAAGTTGACCCTATTTTGCTCCTTCATAAATGTTTCCTGCCACAGTTAGCATTCAGCTTTCAAAATCTTAAGAATCAAAATTTAAGGAGTAAATCATTGATCATACTGGTAACACTAAGAAGAGTGGAGTTATTTCTTAATGCGCAGAAAACTTGTTTGATAAACAGTTGGAAAAGAAAAACAAAGTGAAAGAGAGATTAACCAAGAAGTTACATACCAGCTGTTCCAGAAAATCTTTCTGATACTTCACTTCAGTACCTATCTCTTGAGCAACCTGCGCCACAAATATCAGATTCAGAAGTGGTATAAAAGCATAAAAGAGAAAAGGGAGAGTAAGATAAGTTTTGAAACACAATCAAAAGATTTCGCACCATACAATTCAACAAGTCAAGCTAAGGCTGAAGAGTAAAGACTCTATAACATGTAGTTGGAACTTGAAACAACAACAACAATCAAATCTTTTCCCACTAGATAGCATAGCCTACATGGATGCCTTAGTTTCATGTTATGAAAACTCAAATATAAATCATTCATCTCTAAACCTCTCAAAGGTTTAGTCTATAGTTTTTCTTCGTTTCCATCTATTTCTAACTAATGGTTATAAATTGTTGGAAATAGAACTTAATTTTATACAAAGGCTTTCTGAGTTATACATACAAAAATGCAAGGAAGCATACACACAACAAGCATATAGTCCCCTTGATTGACAATTATTTTCAGGGCCAAAAACATGCACATAATTTTTCTCCAAGAGTAAGCCTACAAAATGTAGTTATTCCTCCATCTGAGCTTCCAGAGTTCTCATTTTTAAAGTGTAATCTCTACCCACCTGTTGTTTGCGCAAACCTTAACTATTATCATCAAATTCAGAAGAAAGAGAACAACTTCAAAATGTTAAATTCCCATTCTTTAGAGAAGAACAAGGCATGAATCAGGTGTATCATGCATCATCAAAGGCAATCAAATGATAGTAATCCCTCAGAAGAACAACCATAAAATTTGAAAAATGGGTATTGCCTAGAAGCTCATAGAAAATAAAGAATCCTAAAACAAGAGTCAAAACTACTAGCTGTAACACATAGTTTGATTAAATCTATGTACATGTTCATCCAAGTGTCCTGCAGAAACCTTGAATCTTGTTCACCTTTGTGAATAGAACTCACAAACATGATTCAGTCCAAGTTCAAGTCAAATTTCACACAATAAAATATAACAACATCTTCTAAATTGAATAAATATACCACACAGAAACAAATGAAGTAACAATTACAAAAGTGAATGAAAAATAAAGAGGGAAGAAAAACCCTTGAAAAATGGCGAAACATACATTTTTGAGCCTTCTAACTTGACTATGAAGACCGGTGAGCTCATCGTCCAAGTCCATGGGATCAATACGCAATTGGATCTCCTCGGAGGCAGCACCGGGTCGGGTACTAAGCCCATCGCTGCAATTCAACACATGCAGCAATTGCATATAAGCACAATGAATTCAAAGGTATGAAGACACACAGAGAGAGAGAGAGAGAGAGAGAGAGAGAGAGACGGTTACCTTGATCGGTAAGGGGCGGCGCCGCCGTAGAAAGATCCCGGTCTTTGGGAATTGGCGGCCATTGAGGAAGAAGGGAAATCGGGAGAAACCTAATCCTCTCGAATCAAGTTGGATTGTCCGTCACAGGTGATCTGGTTTTTGATTTTGTAGAAGAATTGAATACTACGTAATAAACGCGGTGTGTCTGACAGCGTTTAATTGTCGTGGGATGATAATCAATGAGAGAGGAAATCTTACTCACCAAGAAAATTGAAGGAAGTAGGAAACAAAGGGGAAGATGGGAAATTGGGGGAATACTGGAATGTGACTCACTCGTGATTGCAAACATGTCATATATATTTAATATATTTCTTTAACTTATTTTTTACTACAAAGAGAAAAACTAACAAGCATGAAAAACTAGGTGTTGTCTAAGGTGCAATAGGTTGTGGGTCTTGCACCGGTGCAAGACACATTTAGAGCCATAAAAATGGAATATTCCATTTTGATACTGTATCTATAACATGTTATACCTGTAATTTTATATTCAAAATTTATTATAATTTTAATTTGTCTTTTACAATAAAGCTCATTATTGTCTTTCTCTCTCAACCATCTTCATCAGCAATCTCCAGCCTCCGGCCAAGACCTCACACGGCCACCACCTTTAACCACCACCTCTAACCACCACCTTCGCCTCCGACCACCACCGCCTCCGGCTACCAGATTATGTTCATTTAAACTTAAGCCCACACCTTCAAATCAATAGCAACAACAACAAGCAACCCAACAACATCTTGATTTCAATATCATTCATCATCAAAATAAAAAAATCAGATCAAATAAAACAAGACCCGAACACAGATTCCAAACCACCATTTAACCCACACCAGAGGTCCGCCACCGTCGTTGGTGGTTTGGACAATGGGGTTGGACCTGGGCGGCGAGGAAGAGGAAATAACGGCGTCGCGTGGTGGTTACGGGCGCCATCGACAGAGCTCGGTTGATGGCTGCTCCGGCGAGATAAATGGAGGGTAGATCTGTTCACGGTGGCTGGCACCATGCATGACCAAAAAATACAGGATATATCAGATCGATGATGGTGGTGGTGGTGATCGGCATCTCGGTGGCTCCGATGGTGGCGTTGAGTGTCGATCTCAGATCTGAATGAAGGAAATCTAGGTTTTAACATATTTCACCAAAGGCTTAATCTTCCCACCATGGAAGAGTTCCTCTACTGAACGAAGGGGGAAGGGAAGGGTTGGAGTGTGACGGCAGAAGGGCTCTGGTAAGGAGGAGGCTGGACCTGGGCTCCAGAGCCATGGTGGTCAAGTGGGTACAAATGTCATCGGTGGGGAAGAGAGGTAGAGAGCAGGGAGAAGAATAGTGCAGGGTATTTTTGTAACCTCCCTTTTTATTTTTTATTTTGAATTTTCTTACAGCAGGTAACAAAACCTGTTATAGTAGGTGATTTACCCTCTTGCATGGTGCAAGACCTAGAGTGCACTTCCACCCTAACAGCCACCGAAAAACTACACTAGAGCATCTAAATAGACGGACTAGATAACAAATGACGGCGGGAGTCTCCAAACGTTGCGTGGAGTACCCTCCCTAGATGCTTGTCGGGCCAAACAATCCACGCTGCTATTTTCTTTCATGGGCACGTAATCAATAGTAACATTCCAACCCCAAGAGAGCATGATTGTAACTCGATCGATGACATCCCTTGCCCAATAAGTTGATGTATCTATGGTGCTTTGCATCACTTCAACCAAATTGGCACAATCGAAGACACATGAAACATCACGATAGCCAAATTGCTCGTGCATGTTGCAGTTCAAGTTCCATGCCCATAACCTCAACAAGATATGCATTCCATGCCTGACTGAGAGGCACACCGACTACCCAGACTCCATGTGGTTATCTCGGATAACAGCTTTGCATCCCATTCGGTAATCCTCCGCATTCCAGCTTCCATCCATTGCTACATGCGCCTGTGACGTGCGGCAAGGTTCAACGGCCTGCATCGATGCGTTGCGGGGCTGTGCAATTCCGACCCCTTCTTCTCGTAAACAACATCCATCGCGACCTGTCGAAGAACATTCATCACTTATTAAATTTATGCACTTATGACATAAGCTTTTATATAAGAAATTCTTTTTAAATAAGTGTTTAATTAAACTGTTTATCTACACGTCGTCCAGAACTAACCAGTTTTTTAAGAAATAATGTTTGGTTGACACTTCAAACTCACGTACACCTAGTAAGCTAATGAAGAAAATATAGAGAAATTAGATATATGGTAGATGATGTGATATGAATAGAAGAGAGATATATGAAGAGAAAATGAGTGAAATGAAAGAGATAGTAAAGCATGATAAAGCATGAATAAATCAATATTATTTTTTAAGATTTTTAATTCATGCAGCAACAAGGACCTCGCATCTTGACCTCTGCCCTTCACCAACGTCTGCGGGCTCAACCACTAGCCACCACTCAGAATCATCGTCTGTGGTCGATGGCCAACACCACTCTCATATGCTCTTCTCGGTTCATGCTATTGCGGTAGCGCCTCCTCCAACAATCAAATTTCCTTTACCTCCATCTTCGCCTCTTCCATTCCATAATGGATGCCTCTGTTGTTTTACTTAGCGTCAACCGATACATGTTTGGAATCATCAAAAGCCTCTTTGTCTTCCCCATGTTTCTAGAGTTGCTTTGATTGACGCATGTTAATATTGTTGAAGCCTTAATGGGCTTCCTTGATAGCTGCACAATTTACAACTCCAATAAAGATGTTTGAGTTGTTTGTATATATGGGGATGTTGTTTGAGAGGTATGTTCTTTTCGCTCAGAAGTCAATTCGCTTTTCAAGTTTTGGGGGCTATTAAGGGTTGTTGTATGACCTTCAGGGTTTTGCATCATGTTTTTCTGTTGGTTATGTTGGCTTGAGTGTGCATATTTGTTCTTCATTTCCTTATGTATATGTGCATTGTTGTAACCTCTTAGAGATTTATTCTCGCATGCCATAAGCGTTGTGGAGCAAACCTTTGGGTGTTATTCCATATATCTTTGACACGAAAGAGAGTTTTGTTTCATTTCCACTAACATTTTCTTCTTATCTCTCTCTTCCTTTTTCTATCGCGTGACACATCATATCTTTAATTTCTCTATTTTTGCGTTCTATATCACTTTAGGGCTCGTTTGGCACACCGTATTAGGCATGATACTATAAGCTTATACAATACATTATGGACTTATCCATTGTTTGGTGCTAACATTGTATTATATAAGCTTATACATCAATCCACTCTTATACATAAAAAAGATAGATTACTTAATTCACCCTATTGATGATGGATAATGCATGATAAGAGTGTGATGTATAAGTTACATGAAAACACTTAATCCACCGCCACAACCACCACCCTCTACCACCGCCACCACCACCACCACCCTCCATCTCTACCACCAGCACCGCCTCTACCGCCGCCACTAACACCACCCTCCACCGCCTCCACCACCACCGCCAATGTCGCCATCGCTATCACCACTACCACCATCGTTGTCACCCCTACAACCACCATCGCCCTCCACCTCCACTACCACAACCCTCCACCTCTGCCACCACCACCGCCTCTATCGCCGCCACTACCTCCACCGTCACCCTACAACACTGCCACCACCACAATATTTTCCACCAACATCATCCACTACCACCATCACCACCACCACAAGTACATCCCTCCATCGATGCAAAATCACTCAGCATCACTACTACCACCTCTACCACTACCGCCACAACCATTCGTCACCGCCACCACCAGTACTACCGTTACCACCACCACCGCTGTGCCACCACCACTCATCACCCCCAATTTCATTACCCACTAACAGTCTAACACCATCATTTTTTATATTATCTATCATTATTCAATATTTCACAAAACATATTATATTATTTTAAACGATATTATAAGTTATACAGTGTCCGACCAAACGTCGTATAATATTAAACTTTTATCCGACCTTATTCTATACTATCAAGCTTTATACTATACAACAAACAAATCGGGCCTTTAAGTATAAATTGAAGTTGGAACTTAAATACTTCTTTTTTCCCATTTTAAGGGAAGTGGAAGTGGCATGTCCACATGTGTTGGAAAAAACGCCACCTCTAAAAACAACCAAAAGGTTTGCTTAATGCCTTCATACAAAGCCAACAAAATGGACTAGACGAATCCCTTGACAAAATAGCCAACAACTAGTTATTCATTTTCCATTGGACGCACACGCCCACGCACACGTAGAATTGTGACTGAAAACAATTCCCTTCCTTTAAATTGTGTTCATTCATGTGCGTCCACAAAACCTTATTCGCCACAATCTCTCTCCCACAACCTCGCAATCCTCAAACATCGATCATTCATCTTCCACGTTCGTTTCTCGATCAATCGATGGGAAGCGAAGGCGATGACAACAACAACAGGGTGGTGAAGAAGCCAAGGTTCCTGTGCCTTCATGGGTTCCGAACAAGTGCAGAGATACTCAACAAACAGATACATAAATGGCCTCAATCCGTTCTAGAAAAACTCGATCTCGTTTTCGTCGATGCCCCTTTTCCTTGCAATGGAAAATCTGATGTTGAAGGCATTTTCGATCCTCCTTACTACGAGTGGTTCCAGTTTAACAAGGTTCGGTTCTCAACTTTTCTATAATGTATTGAATGTGTTGAGTTGGACCAAAAATCAAACACATGGTGTGCATGTAAATCAAAACCCGTTTTATTCGGTGTTAACATGTGCTTACTCATGATTTTTTCATTTTGTAACTGTTTATTGTTGCGTGTTTGACATGTTTATGATTGTTCTGTTTTGTTTTGTCTGTTCTGGTTTTGTTGATGTTCTGATAATCTGATTGCACAACAGGAATTTACAGAGTATACTAACTTTGATGAGTGCCTGCAATTTATTGAGGATTACATGATCAAGCATGGGCCATTTGATGGTCTACTTGGCTTCTCACAGGTGAACTACCTAATTCATTTTGTTTGAGGTTGGATGTTTTAATGGTCAAATTCTATGTGATTCATGATTTTGTAGGCATTCTGCAGCAAGTATTTGAATGAGAGGGTTTTAATATCTTTTATTATAGTTAAATAAAATTTAATCAGTATATTAATATGAAACTTGTGTCGGTCTAGAAGTAAATAAGTTAAGACCCTGCAGAGTAAGCACACTAGTTTGAACCCCGGAAAAATCATTTATTGGGATGAACAACTACCGAATGAGTGAAGATAGCCGAGTTTAAGACAGTAAACAATCTTTTACACTGTAATTTTTTATGGAATACAATAATAAAATCATATTGGGAGGGTACTAAAACCCTAGTTAATTCAATGCCTACCCAAATATTCTTCATGTTTTGAATAATTTAAGATTTCATATACTGGTCAAGGATTTCAATCTGATTTTTGATTCTGAATTTTGACAAAATAGGGGGCTATACTATCAGCTGCACTGCCAGGTCTTCAGGAGAAGGTGCGTGGAAATTCGGAAATTTTGGTTCATTTTGAATTCCCTTTTCCACTTCGATTAAAATAACTCCCATATGCATGTTGACTTAGCCATGGATGTGTGTATCTTGCCATGTTACTAGCTAAGATACCAATGTTATGTATGATAATAAAAAATCTAATGAATCATATATCAAGATATAAGTACTTTTAAGTTTTGGGAATTGCTTTTGTATCTTAGACAGTTCAATATCCTTCAGTTCATTGATTAGAATATAAATGACTAGATTGTGAAAGTGAAATATCTGATAATAAAAATGGGCATGTGCAGGGCGTGGCACTTACAAAGGTTCCTAAACTGAAATATCTGATAATAATAGGAGGAGCTAAGTTGAGGTCACCTTCAGTGGTGGACAAAGCATATTCTTCCCCCATTCGATGTCCCTCCCTTCACTTTCTAGGTACCTCCAGTGCCTCCTTTTATTTTATTTTATTGTTGTCACTTTTAGAGCATATTCTACCATTCCATCCTTGATTCGTTAACCACAGAAGATGAATAATTTTTTTCTTGGGCCTGGAAGCCCAGAACTCATTTTGACATATGGCCTGGCCCATTAATGATTCGCCATTAGAAGTGGCAGGAATTGTTTTTCAGGCGTAGCTCCAGTATCTATTGAAAATATGATGGTGTAATACCTTTAATTTATTTTTTACCATATAAATGACTAAATTGTTAAATTTAAAAAAATTTATTATGGAAAAAACATGACTGGAACCATTCACTTTTAAAGGAGTACTAAACAAATTGCCTTATTTTTTTACACCTCTTTTTACTATTTATGCTTTCTTTTCTTTTAAAATTAAAAGGGTATTGTTATTCAGACCCCCCCACAACTATTCAAACCCAAAACATTTTCAGAAATCCAAAAATACCCTTGTCGAACGCACTTTGAAAGTGAAAGTGAGACAGGTGAAAGTGCTGTCTCACTTTAAAATTTGAAAGTGTGTTAGGGTCGCACTTTCAAAGTGCGTTAGGTTGCAGAAAAAAAACAGCAATTCTAAAAACGACACTTTAACAGTAGAAAAGAAGAGAGAGAGAGAGAGGAGAAGATGGAGGTTGTTGTTGTGGTGGTGGTGGTGACAGAGGTGGTGGAGGAAAGAGGAAAGAGGATATAGAGAGGAGAATATGGAGGTTGTTGTTGTGGTGGTGGTGGTGACGGAGGTGGTGGCGGTGGTGGCGGCAGTGGAGGTGGTGGTGACAGTGGTGGTGGAGGAAAGAGGAGATAGAGAGGAGAATATGGAGGTTGTTGTTGTGGTGATGGTGGTGGTGGTGGTGGCGGCGGCGGTGGTGGCGACGAAGGTGGTGGTGGTGGGGGTGGTGGAAGAAAGAGGTAAGGAGAGAGGAGAGAGAATGTGAGTGAGAATTTTTTATATTTTTTTTATTAAGGACATTTTAGTATTTTTACACATTTAAGGGGGGTCTGAATAGCTGTGGGTAGGGGTGTCAAAGCGGGTGCGGCCTGTGGGCTCAACCCGCAAGCCCGCAAAAAAGGGGCGGGCCATGAAAAATGAGCCCGCAAACCATGCAACCCGCCCCGCAAACATAGCGGGCCAACCCGCAGCAGGGCGGGTCAACCCGCATTTTTCTATTTTTTTCTCCCACATAATTATGTGGGCTGCTACTGTCATTTTTTTCACTCAATTTTCTCAAGATCTATAGGTCAGCGCTTCTCACTTTGGTATGTGTTATGTGTTGTGTTTTGTCACAATAGAACTCCTCAAAGCAAAAAGTAAATGTTTGATCCGGATGAACATATATTTTCCTAAAGCTAAGTACCAGTACCACATATATAGTTAAAATGTTTTTCCTTAAAATATGAGGCTTAATTATTTGATCTGATTACTTCTATGACATTTTAACCAGTACCACATATATTCACAATGATAATTGGTTTTGATCTGAGTACTGCTATGACATGAAGACATTAGCATGGAGTTGTGGTAAAATAAAATAACCAAGTTAAAACAATTGATGATTTTTCTTTGATGAATTGATGGAATTAATTGTGAGAGATTGATGTACTGTGCGACAAGTTTTTGTGTTTATAATTCATTCATATTAATTATCATTAGGAAGTGGAATTTGACTCTTAATATTAGGCCAATATCATCATTTTATAGACTAAAATCAGTTATTTGAAGGCAAAACCCACCATTTTATAGGTAAAAAATTGATTTTCTCTTTTACGCGAGCTAGCCCGCGAACCCGCAAACCCGCCATTATGCGGGGCGGGCTAGACTTTTTCAACCCGCGCCTCATGCGGGCTAGCCCGCCCCACCCCGCTTTTATGCGGGTTGAGTGCGGGGCGGGGCGGGTTTCCCGCTTTGACACCCCTAGCTGTGGGGTCTGAATAACAATTCCCAAATTAAAATATAACAGATGAGGATGAAGGGTGTAAACAATAATATGAAAAATGGTTGTAGAAATTGTGTCTACTTGACTGTGCTAATCGTTAATACATTTAATACGTGCCAATCGCATTCCTTACTCATTTTTCTGGTTCCATCTTTGTATATAATTTTTTTTTTTATGTAGTATATGCTGTATGGTTATTTCTTTAATTATATTGTTTAAGGTACAAACAATAGAATTCATGCTGATGTCACAGTAAACATGGGTTGAGAATTGATTGTAGTGTTTTGGTTAGTTAAAAATAAAACTTCTCTTGAAAAATTTTCATGCTTATTGCAGGAGAGACAGATTTTTTGAGGCAGTATGGTAATGAGCTATTAGAATCCTGTGTCGAACCTGTGGTGATTCATCACCCAAAAGGACACACAATACCAAGATTAGGTACTTTATTGTTTTATCTGTGAATTTCATATTTTATTCGTTTTATCCAAAAAAACAATTGTCTTATTGACATGAGTTGTTTTTTTTTTTCTTTTTCTTTCAGATGATAAGAGCTTGAAGATCATGATGAATTTCATCGAAAAAATTCAAAAAGATACCTAAAAATAAGAAATAGTTTTAGACGAAGAGCTAATGCTTCAAATGATTTTTTTAAATAATTTTTCATTTTATCATAAATTTATAGCATTAATACGTTTTGGTACTGTCATATGATTCTGCTAGTGTTTTGAAATATATATGAAAAGGCTGTCATATTTGCCGCAATATTCACTCTCATTTCCCTATTCATTTTTAGGTTTACCTAATATCGACTCGTAAGAATATCTAAATTTAAACCCTCATTTTTTAGCGGCTATTAAGGGTCACACTTCTTTACATTTACATAATTGTCCTCCTGCTTAGTTTTGCAACAAATAATAAGAACAGCAAGTGTGTAGCTTTCTTCCTCCTAAACCTCCTTTGTCGCTTCATCTACTTCGTCTCCCTCTCCCCCTCCGACCAAAACTTCATTGGTTTCGTCGATACCCCTCACAGTCCATAAGCGACAACAAATTATCAACCTATGTGACCTTAAACATGCCAACGTCGTTCAAGTCCTTGCGCACAAGTGATGATTGAAGAAATAGCTCATGCCCGCCTCTCCTCTCTTTTCTTAATTCTCTCTCATGTACTTAATCTACTTTCATCAACAAGCTTTGTCGCGCTTTCATGTCGTTGTCGGAGTTCTTCGATGGCTTCTACACCTCTAGTAGCCCACTTTGTGAATTTTTCCATGAATAGTTGCTAAAACGCCATGGAAGGAACATGGGAAAGAAAGAAAATAGTTAAGGGAAAATCCAAACAAGGACTGTTGGAACTAGTATTATTATGGTCAAGATTTTCTAAATCAATGTTTTCTCTCAACCATCAGGTCGCTTGATTCTCACCTTAAAGAAATCAGAATTTCATGGATGTGCGTCCCCCCGCACCTTACTCTTTCTCCTCCATTACTAACCAAACTTCTTTTCTCCTCCAAATCCTGCAAAAAACAATCATGGGTAGTGGACTGGGCGGGACATAAAGAAGATTATGCCCGCCCAAAATGAACAATAAATGATTGAAGACAGCCATGGCGGGAAGTATGATACAACGAGCTTCTCTACCCTTCCTTAGATGATGGACCCACAAGCCAGCTGGAAGATTCCTTTGGATTTGTCTTATATGTACGGGGATTTGGGCCCTGATTGTCAGGCCCAAATTTAGGAAAAGTCCATGTCATGACTCCACCCTCTATAAAAGGGAAGGTCATCAGCTTGTACAACTTAACTTTTTAGCATTAATGAGAATATTCCTTTTATGATAACATAGCTATTTTGAGTGCTCTGCTAGGGTTTACTTTCTGCCATTATCTTACGTAAGATTTCCCTAGTACAGAACATTGGCGCCGTCTGTGGCTCTGACCTAGATCTTCCGGTGACAGAAGGCAGGAGTTACGAGCCATGGAGACTCGTTCATGCGGCGTGGGTCGACGTGATCATCGCCGGCGCGGTGGTGGTCGACACGGCGGCCGCGGCGGTGGACGGAACAACAACCGTCCCATACTGGACGAGCAAGAGCAGGAAGCTTCCTCGGAGGGGGTCCACTCAGTGGCGCCGTCGCCAGCGTCGCTGGTGAATGCAGCTCCGGGAAGACCTTCAGATCTGATCGCTAAATCAGATCCAGGCGTTCGGCGGCATTCAACGCCGCCTGACTACGTGAACTTAGAAGATCTTAAAACCACTGCTCCACGGAGAGCGCAGGAGGCAGTGACGGGTATCACGCCCGCGGCTTTGCAACAAATGTTAGATACCTTACAGAAGGTGCAGTCCCAAAACGAGCAGTTGCAAGCCCAAGTTGAGTATCTTACTCAGAGGCAAGATTTCAAGCAGGGACAACGTCTGGAGGCGGAGGACGTAGTTGAATTTCAACCTTTTGTTCCAGCCATCACCAAGGTGGACATACCAAAGCACCTGCAAAACATGACATTGGACGCCTTTTCGGGCAAATCTGATCCTATGGAGCACCTGAGGTATTTCAACACTAAAATGGTGATCGGCGGGGCAACGGATGCGATAAAGTGCCGATTATTGCCTTCCACGTTCAAGGGCATGGCGATGCAATGGTTCATCCGACAACCGCCCTTTTCCATCGATAACTTCACTGACCTGTCTACTAAGTTTCTGACTCAATTCTCCGCCAATAAAACCACAAAAGCAACAATGTTTGATCTTATCAGCATACATCAGCAACCAGGCGAGAAATTAAAAACCTACATGGCACGCTTCAGCAAGATGGCGGTGCAGTTGGAGGAGGATAACCCGGATGTATGCTTGGCATCGTTCAAAAATGGCCTTCGGGCGGGAGATTTGAATAGAGACCTAACAAGGCGGCCGGCGAAAGATATGATGGATCTTCGTGCTCGCGTTCAGGAATTCATATTGATTGAATAAGATGATCAGAAGAAACAAGAAAGAGAGGAAGGACGCAAGCAGTCTCAGTCTGGCGGTGTTTCACAGGAGAAACCCAAGGCGGGGAAGGAAACCAGGGTAGCGCAAACCCCTCGTGTACCAAGACCGGGACCATATCAAAACTCCAAACCTGGCTTCCAAAATACATGGCACAGAAATTCCCAAGGTCCCACTGCAGCCACAACTGGTCAGCATGGTGCTTCGCCAGCGCCAGTCCCACTTACTAAGTTGAATGCACCCTTAAGTACCATTTTAAGGGCAGTCGGGCAGACAAACGTTGTGCAGTATCCGCCACCACCACGACGGCCCCCGGCTAATGTGGATACCAATAGGTGGTGCGAATACCACAAGGCGTTGGGGCATACGACAGATAATTGTTGGAACTTGAGGCGGGAAATTGATCGCTTAATTAAGGCTGGCCATTTGGCAAATTTTGTTAAAGACACAACAACGCCAGAGGCCGCAAAGATAACCCACGGGGACAAAGGCAAAGGGAAGGAGATGGTTGAAGAGTTGGGCGATCCTGTTGGAGAATGCTCATCTATTGCAGGAGGATTCGGTGGGGGTGCAATTTCAAGTAAGGCTAGAAAACGCTATGTGGCGGCGGTACACTCAGTACATGAGGCGAACGAAGGCGAGTGTTGGGTGAATCATTCCCCTATTATATTTACCCCTCAGGATTTCGCGCATGTGATCCCCCATGACAACGATCCAATTGTGGTAACAATCAGGGTTAACAATTATGTGACGAAGAAAGTATTTTTAGACCAGGGATCTTCGACGGATATCATTTATGGAGATGCCTTTGATCGCCTGGGGTTAAAAGAATCAGACTTGAGGCCGTATAAGGGAACCTTGGTAGGATTTACAGGGGACTGTGTCACTGTGAGGGGATATGTGGAAATACCAACTGCCTTTGGCGAAGGAGAGTTCGTAAAGAAATTTCAAGTGAAGTACTTAGTCTTGGCGTGCAGAGCCAATTACAATGTACTCTTGGGGCGAGACACCTTCAACAAGCTATGTGCGGTCATTTCAACTGCTCATTTGACTATTAAATATCCAGCCTGCAATGGAAAGGTTGGGGTATTGCATGTGGACCAAAATGCAGCAAGAGAATGTTATTTACGAAGTGTGGCGCTTTATGGGCGTAAGGCCGCCAAAGAAAGTCACAGAATCACAGAAATCTTTCCACAAGAGGGATTTAGTTTGGATCCAAGAGACGATGCTGATGATTTCCGCCCACAACCTCTGGAAGAAACCAAGCAAGTGCAAATTAAGGATAAATTTTTAAAGATTGGCAGCAGTTTAACAAAGGAGCAAGAGGAAAGATTGATCACCCTACTGGGTGATAATTTGGATCTCTTTGCATGGACCATCAATGATGTACCAGGGATTGACCCCAATGTGATCACTCACAAATTGGCCATACGACCAGGGGCGACCCCAGTCATCCAGCCAAGGCGAAGAATGAGTGAAGAAAAGAATAAGGCGGTACAATTAGAGACTGAGAAACTAATCAAGGCCCGCTTCATCCGTGAGGTGCAGTACCCAACATGGCTCGCCAATGTTGTGATGGTCAAAAAATCCAATGGGAAATGGCGAATGTGCACAGACTACACAAGCTTGAACAAAGTGTGTCCCAAAGATTCGTATCCACTTCCCAATGTTGATAAGCTTGTGGATGGAGCGTCGGGGAATGAACTTTTAAGTCTCATGGATGCTTACTCGGGCTACAATCAAATCATGATGCATCCATCGGATGAAGAAAGTACAGCATTTATGACCAATCAGGCGAATTATTGTTACAAGACAATGCCTTTTGGTTTGAAGAACGCCGGAGCCACGTATCAACGGCTCATGGACAAAATTTTTTCAAGACAAGTAGGCAGGAATATGGAGGTATATGTGGATGACATGATTGTAAAGTCCGCCAGGGCTGGTGATCATGGCGGCGATCTTAAGGAAGCATTTGCTCAATTAAGAACATATCAAATGAAGTTAAATCCTGAGAAGTGCTCCTTTGGGATCCAGGGAGGAAAGTTCTTGGGATTTATGTTAACCTCAAGAGGGATAGAAGTGAATCCGGACAAGGGGAAGGCGATCTTGGAAATGAAAAGCCCAACAAGTGTAAAAGAGGTGCAACGTCTAACAGGACGAATGGCCGCTTTATCACGTTTTTTGCCAATGGCGGGTGACAAAGCAGCCCCATTTTTCACATGTTTAAAAAAGAATTCAAAGTTTCAGTGGACAGAGGAATGTGAACAAGCTTTCACCAAGTTAAAAGAAACATTAGCAACATTACCGGTACTCTCCAAGCCAACGCCAGGCGTCCCCTTAATACTTTATTTAGCAGTCACTGACAAGGCGGTGAGTACGGTGTTGCTTCAGGAAGAAGGAAGTAAGCAGAAGGTTATATATTTCGTCAGCCATACTTTGCAGGGGGCGGAGTTGCGGTACCAGAAAATTGAAAAGGCGGCTTTGGCAATTTTGAAAACAGCAAGGCGCCTCAGGCCTTATTTCCAAAGTTTCCAAGTAAAAGTTAAAACTGATGTTCCCTTACGGCAGGTATTACAGAAGCCTGATTTATCAGGACGATTGGTCAGCTGGTCAGTAGAGTTATCAGAGTATGACATACAATATGAGCCGAGGGGCCAAGTCACAATCCAGAGTTTGATCGACTTCGTGGCGGAGTTAACACCCACGGAAGGCGAGAAAACTCAAGGAGAATGGGTCTTATCTGTGGATGGGTCCTCCAACAACACTGGAAGTGGGGCTGGGATAACCATTGAAAGTCCAGATAAAATGATAATCGAACAGTCTCTAAAATTCGGGTTCAAGGCGAGCAACAACCAATCTGAATATGAGGCTCTGATCGCCGGTTTAAGGCTAGCGATTGAATTAGGAGTCCAAAAGTTATTCATCAAAGGAGATTCACAGTTAGTGGTTAAACAGGTGAAGGGCGAGTATCAGGTGAAAGACCCGCAACTTTCCAAATACTTGGAAGTGGTGCGTAGATTAATGATGGAAATCAAAGACATTAGAATAGAGCATGTCCCGAGGGGTCAAAATGAGAGGGCTGATGTGCTGGCAAAATTGGCAAGTACAGGGCGATTGGGCAATTACCAAACAGTCATTCAAGAAACCCTGCCTCGCCCAAGTATTGATTTAGTGGAAGTGAAGTTCAAAGCAGTAAAGTCAATAAGTGAAGGCGAGCCTTCATGGATGGAATCAATCAAGATTTTTCTACAGAATCCTCCACAGGGTGACGACTTGAATTCAAGAGCAAAACGTAGAGAGGTCAGTTTCTATACACTGGTAGATGGTGAGTTATATCGGCGAGGCATTATGTCTCCCATGCTGAAGTGTGTGGACACCAAGGATGCCCCGGGAATAATGGCGGAAGTCCACGAGGGAGTATGCTCCAGTCATATTGGTGGGCGATCCTTGGCAGTAAAGGTTTTGAGAGCAGGATTCTACTGGCCCACAATGAAGAAGGACTGTCTAGAATATGTTAAGAAATGTGAAAAATGTCAAGTCTTTTCTGACTTACATAAGGCTCCGCCGGAGGAATTAACCACCATGATGGCGCCTTGGCCATTTGCTTTATGGGGGACTGACATTTTGGGACCATTCCCAGTAGCAAAGGCACAAATGAAGTATATCATCGTGGCGGTTGATTACTTCACCAAATGGATAGAAGCTGAAGCAGTGGCGACTATCACGGCAGCCAAGGTCAAGAATTTCCTGTGGCGAAGAATTGTGTGCAGATTTGGGGTTCCCATGGCTTTGGTAATGGACAATGGGACTCAATTTACAAGTAATGTCACCCGGGAATTTTGCGCAGAAATGGGAATTGAAATGAGATTTGCCTCGGTAGAACACCCACAAACCAATGGACAGGCCGAGTCAGCTAACAAAGTTATTTTGAAAGGTTTAAAAAAGAAGCTGGATGAAGCAAAAGGGCTTTGGGCGGAGGAACTACCAGGCGTTCTTTGGGCATATAACACCACTGAACAGTCAAGCACAAAGGAAACCCCGTATCGTTTAACTTATGGGACTGACGCCATGCTCCTAGTGGAAATAGAAAACCAAAGTTGGCGAGTGGCTCGGTTTGATGAGAATGACAACGGAGAAAATCTGATAGCAAGCCTAGTTATGCTGCTTGAAGAACAACGAGAGGCGCATATAAGAAATGAGGCGGGAAAGGTGAAGGTCGCTAGAAAATTTTCAACAAAAGTGGTGCCAAGAAAGATGAGGGTGGGAGACTTAGTGCTCCGAAAAAATACCATACCTGACAAACACAACAAACTGTCGCCCAACTGGGGCGGGCCTTACAGGATTATAGGCGATGTAGGAGGAGGAGCGTATAAATTGGAACAACTTAACGGTCAAAAGGTTCCACGCACATGGAACGCCTCCCACCTGAAACAGTATTTTAGTTAAAAGAAACAACAAAGGTGAATGAAGCCGCACTCTTTTTCCCTTTCTTCGGAAAGGTTTTTAATGAGGCGGTATATGTAAGAACGAATGAACAATTGTTTCCATATATGAAAAGTAATGAAAAGCTCATTTCAACAGTATTGCTTATCTTTTGATTTATATTACGAGTTTTATGCAGTGCAAATTGTATCAAGGTATACAATACCGCGAGGAAACCTTTCGGAATAAGAAAGTATCGCCATCAAATGTTAAAAGCCTTGGCAATTCTAGTGGCCACTAGAAACCAAGCCACATTGAAAAATTGGCTAAAGTATATGAAGCCAAATGAAAAGAACAATTTAGTAAACAACAACTTAAAAGTAACAACGATCGAAATTAAACAAGTCATATTAAAAAAAAGATAAAGGGGCGAAGCCCATACATGATTCAAAACAACAAGGAACAAAAAGGGCAAGGCCCAAAGCTAAAATTTAGACTTAACAAAATAAAAACAACAGAATAAATTCAAGCTAAGTTCTCGTTGTTGGCGCTGTTTCCCTGGTCTGTAACAGCTTGAGGGTCTTCCTTTCCTCGATCCTCGCCCTTATTTTGGCCATCTCCATTTTCGCCATCTTCTTCTTCTTCAGGCTCACTTTCATCATCGAATTGAGGAAGGAGATCGAGGCTAATGTCATCCTCGCCAACCACTTGGCCATCCTTAATATCCTTCAAATACCCAATGCGGGAAAGATCAAAGCCTGGCTCAACCACACTTATTTGCTCTTTGGCCGCCAGAAAGCCTTGAGCAAATTGGAGGGAGGCGCGCCCTAAAACAGAAGCATTCAGACGATCATACTTCTTTTCCAGCTTTTGACACTTGGCTTGAACAGCAGTGTGTTTGTCATTGATGGCCTCTTTCAGAGACTTGGTCTTTTGAAGAAGCAGGTCCGAAGCCGCCAAGTCATCAGTTAACTTAGCGCACTTCTCCTCAGCAGATTTCAGCTTTTTGTTGGCAGCCTCAGCGTCAGCCTTAGCTCGCTCGTATGCAGCCTTGTAATCGGCTGCCTTCTTTTCAAAGCGGTTCTTGGTTGAAATCAACTCCTTCACACACTGAGCCATTCCCGCCACGGTGCTGGCGGCAGAAAGGGCGTGATGGATTGCCACAGAAGCAATGTTGGGGGTGCCCTGACCGGAAACATCCTTATGGATCCGATTGTCAACAGTACGGGTCATAAAGTCCAACCCGTTGAAGTGAGGATCAGATAAGTTCATCAAAGGGGGAGAAGCCTCGCCACCAATGGCTGAGCTAGGGCCAGCTTGGTTGTACGGCGTTTGCGGGCGGTTGATAATGCTTGAGTCTTGGTGGGGAGGCGGGATATTGTCATTTCCCTTCTTTTTCTCCGCCGGATGACTTTTAGAAGCTAAACCGGCTGGATCGAGAGTGGACTGATGAAGAGGTTTGCCACCAGTAGCGCCTGAAGTCTTTTGGCGCTTTGGGTCCCTGACGTTGTCAGAACCCAAGCACCATCATTCTTCTTCTTTTGCTCAGTTTCGGCGGCCCTCTTCTTCGCCGCCGCAGCAGACTGGGCGAGGTATTCCTTCATCTTGATTGGGTTCGCGTCAACCTTGCTCTTTCCCATCGTAGCTGCATGGAAAACACCAATTAGACGAGATACATGAACAAAAAGAAAAACAAGTTACGTGCAAAGATTATAAACTTACTAAAAAATTGATTTAAAGTGCCGGATTTCGACGCCTCAATCAAGTCGTGACCAGAAATTACTGGTAGTGTGCGGAGGTAATCGGCGATGCCTTGTTCAGATTCATCCAAGGCGTCGTATGAAACGGATATTTTTCGGCGAGGGTTTTTTGTCCAGTAGAAAGGGAAAAGAGGGTTATTGTCGGAATCTCGGAACAAGTTCTTTATTTCGGGCGACTCCATAACTTTGAAATATTTTTTCTGCCATACTTTGTAATGGCTTTTAAGGGCGGTGAACCGACTCATGTTCTTACGGGCTAAAAGGGGAACCCATTTCACAGAAGTAGGTTTAGTGGTGACTGACTTATAGAAAAGGAAAAACAAAGGATAGGTCGGAGTAAAACTCAAGTGTTCACAAAGAATTTCAAAGCAGCGGATAAAACCCCAGGCGTTGAGTTGGAGTTGACAAGGCGCCACATTCAGAAAAGAAAGAACGTGACATATAAAAGGCGAGAAGGGAAGTTTGATATTCAAGTCTAAAAAGAAATAACCATAAACAAAAAAGAAATCAGGCGATTCATCGGTTGGCTCTTTGCGCAAAAGAACACAGTCATCCTCGCCACATGGAAGAACATTCAACTGAAGGTCTTCATTATTGGAGGTGGCGGGGTTTATCTTCGTGAACCCTTGGGCAGATATTCGAAGCGAATTAATGCTCCCAACACTGCTCCAGATAGAACGCAAGAGACACTTATCTTCAACTAAATGCGCGTTTGAGCGCCATTCAGGTGAAGACAACTCTCCATTGGAGGAGAGAATTGAATCTACAGAGCCGGCGGGACCGGAATCGTCGTGGGTAGAAGGCGAGGAGTGAATTTCAATTATGGTGTGGGCAACAACTTCCTCCTCCGTAGAGGGCGAAGAAAGTTCTAGGGAAGAAAAGTTGGCGTTTGGCAACGACATGCGAGGCAGTTTCATAAAAAGAAGAAAGAAGATGAACAAACTCAAAGAAGAAAGAAGATGAACAGAGTCAAAAGAAGAAAGAAGATGAACAGTCAAAAGAAGAAAGAAGATGAACAGAGTCAAAGAAAGAAAGAAGTAAACGAAGAGTCTCAAGAAAGAGGAAGAACTAACCAGGGGAAGAACTGTGGATTTGAGAAAGGAGAACGTCGGCAATGGGGGAGCACCGCGCAATGACGACGGCCGGAGTAAGGAAGGTTCACCGGAGTTCAAAGAAGAGAAAGTGAAAGCTGCGGTGAAAAGTTTTCAGAACAAAAGTTTCAAGAAAGTGAAAAATGAAAAGTGAAAAGGGGTTTTTATAGAGGGAAAAGGAGGAGAGAGAATGAGTGGGGAAAGATTGTGAAAGGACGTGGGATTTGAAATTTGAAAAGGCATGAACCGAAAAGGTGTAACTCCTCGAGACGCACAACCGCATTCATGGCAAATGATGACGAAATCCCGGAAAACAAGGATTACGCGCGTTAGTTGAAAAGACGTGATTGACGGTTATGGCAAATGGCGACTTATCTACAAAACGGTAACAAAGGTGGCGAAGCATGAAAGTGGCGTCGTATCAATGAACACTGAAATGGCGACGAACGAATAAACAATAGAGGCGGACTACTAAACAACATGATGAAGACATTTCGACTCGTTACTCGAGTCTCATGTCTTGGGGGCATGTGGACTGGGCGGGACATAAAGAAGATTATGCCCGCCCAAAATGAACAATAAATGATTGAAGACAGCCATGGCGGGAAGTATGATACAACGAGCTTCTCTACCCTTCCTTAGATGATGGACCCACAAGCCAGCTGGAAGATTCCTTTGGATTTGTCTTATATGTACGGGGATTTGGGCCCTGATTGTCAGGCCCAAATTTAGGAAAAGTCCATGTCATGACTCCACCCTCTAAAAAAGGGAAGGTCATCAGCTTGTAAAACTTAACTTTTTAGCATTAATGAGAATATTCCTTTTATGATAACATAGCTATTTTGAGTGCTCTGCTAGGGTTTACTTTCTGCCATTATCTTACGTAAGCTTTCCCTAGTACAGAACAGGTAGTAAAAATGTAATGTGCACCGGGATGACCTATTGTAGTGGGTCAAAAAGTTGGACCTTGATTGAGGTCGACATAACCTCTTTTTTATAAATATTAGTTGAGACTTAGGATGTGTTTGATAAACAGTTTAGTTAAGTGTTTATGGCAATAACTGCATATCCTCTTATTCATAAACTTATTGAAATAAACTGAAAATAAGTTATAGATAAGCACAAGCTCTTATTTATAATTTAATATAAACAACTTATGAAAATAAACTCAAAATAACTTATAGATATACTGCTATGGAGGAGGGAGTTGTTGGGTTTGTTGCTCTAGTTTTTTTTAGGGCTAATGCAAAGAGACGAGCAATTGTTAAATAATTGCTGGAGCGTCTCATAGACTATGCAGGCTTGATTAGCGGAACAATAGCATAATGACAAATTAGCAAATAAAAAGATAAGAGCGGAATATAATGATAACTAGGGATGGCGGCATAACCCGAACCCGTGGCGCTAGCCCGAACCCGACCCGATTTCACGAGTAAAACCCGATATGTTTGGGTTTGGGTTTGGTATTGGTTAAACTCGCACCCGAACAATATATATAAAATTACAAAGTTACTCTTATATATACCACGTTAACAACTTGATTTGTTAACAATTTGATTATATTTGAACAACAAAGATACTATATTTGTTTGCAAAGAAGATATAAAAGGTTTTTTCATAACAAAATCCGACGCCTTGTTTTACAAAAAACTCTGCGTCAAGTTAGGTTAGTTCGTGAGTTTGAGGCTATAACGGGTTTGGGTAAACCTGAATTGGGTTTGCTATGTTAGTTCGGGTTTGGGAAAGGCAAAACCTGACCCGACCTGACCCGGTGTCATCCCTAATGATAACCTGAGCTCCGATTAAGATGAGACTAAATATATGCTATTTCTCTAAATGTAGGGGTATTTTTACAATTTTACTTTGGCGAGGGACTAAAACCAAATCTCGCTCATTGTACAAGGACCAAAAAATTATTTAACCCTAAAATCAACCTTAAACATTGATGTTAAAAAATCATTACATTACTGATCAAGGGCTCAAGTTAATGTATTTGTGAAGAGCTTAATAACTATACATTAACAAAATAATTAAGTTTTACATAATCAATTTCACCAAGCAAGAAGGTCGCCGTCAAAAATAAAATAAAATCAAGAAGGTCAAAATGTTGAGTTTAGAGTTTAGACTTATTCAGAACATGATTCTTTTGTCATTGTATTTAATTAAATACTTCATAAATTAGGAGAGGTTTTAAATAGGTTTAAGAAATTGAAGGGTTTTTGACTTTCTGTAATAGAAGAGGTTGAAGTAATTTACTAAATTTACTATATAAATTAAGATTTAAATATATAAAAAAATGCATTTATACCCACAATATGTGCATTTATGGCCATACATTGTGCAAGAAATGAGCGCAGCTGCATGATTGGTCTTTCATTAAAAAATATATTTAAGTTACTTCAGAAAAGTAAAAAACACTCTAGTTGGTATGCAATCCTTGAATCATCTACATCAGAAAATGGTTAAAATTATGTTACAGACCAAGAGAATGGAAGAAAAAGGCAGTCAATTCAGGTATCTGAATTCACAATATGATGATGATAAACAAATAACACATAAGCACTCGTTCAGTCCCCTGAAGGAGATAACTATTCAAACATCTCATAAAAGTAATCACCGTTAAATAACGCCATATTGGCTTTTCATAAAATAGCATTTGACAGTGTTTTACATCTCAAGTCTTGACATAAAACTAATAAACCCAGCATCTGAAAGGGCTTGCCACCTAGTGGTTCTGCAATTATTCAGAATAATTTCTAGGCCTAAATGCTAGAAATTCCCTACAGCATGAAGCCTTGTTATGGACCCCTAAGGACTAAGATCCACAAAATTAAATTCTAGTGAATCAAATAAATTAACAGTAGATTGAGGCTAAATGATGATTTTGTAGGCTTGAAATGAAACTGGTTCTGGAGAAAGGAAAAAATAATATAAAGGGGGGAATCTACAAAGCTGACATTTGAAGATATCTCCTCTCATACAAACCCATTATTTGATCAGCAACAGCCCACATAATGGCCTGTCCAGGAGGGATCCTCATGAGCCGAGGCAACAGACCTTTCCATAATGCGCGAAGTCCTTCTTCTGAATATATTGTTCTGATGGCATGGATCATACCCTTGTACTTCAGTTCACCCCCTTCTCGGCTCTGAGCCATAAGCCTTGTTTTCACTACATCGAAGGGACCAGTACAAAATGGGCCTGCTGTACCTGCAAGAAATCCAGAGATCATAGACTGCCATGGTTGCAGAACACTCCCATCTCCTTCGTGTTTCTTCCACAAAAGCACATCAAAAGCATTTTTGGCGGAGAACATGACAGATTGATTAGTCCCATTACGCATTATAGTTGGAGAGACCCCTGCCCAAAGCCCACGTATGCCTTCTTCATGTAAAATTGTTCGAGCGCAATGCACAGGACCTTTATATTTCAAAAGCTCAGGGCTTAGTCCTCTTTGCTGCTGCAGTTTGATCTTCACCACCTGCAATAAGACATTATACAAACTTGAACCTTTACAAGGCAAAGTCAAAGGTGATGTTATATGCAGAGTAGCCACACTATCTGATGACTTTTATACCCAAACAAAACATCAGTGTAATCAGTTTGGGCAAGAAGAAAGCAAACTGCATGTGCTCATAGTTCGTAGCACACAAGAAGATGAACTAGTTTCCACAAAGAAGTTTATGAGACCTGTCAAAGTTTCTTGAAAAAAAATGTCATGATTTATTATTTCCCAGCTATTATGAGGCATACACTGTCATTTTGTCATACATTGGAGAGACTAAACTTAAAGGAATCAAAATGGGAGCAAAATGACAATGATCTTCCCAGGTCTGCCAGTCAGAGGAATGAAAATGGAGATTGTTAACGTTATATCTATTCTTAAAGTTAAACTTTTTTGCTTTAACCTTGACTGAGAAATTTGTCCGCAAAAATATAACTTAATTAGACATAGAAGCAATTATATGGTTTTATTCTACTTCAACTTTCACGCATAAAAACTTAGGAGAAGGGACGTTGATTTATGGAAAACTCAGAACATGCCACAAGCTTCAGTAAAGGCTCACAAGGGTAAATACAGATGATCTACCAATGAGTGTCCAACTGTGGAAATCAAATCCAAGACCTTTTCATGAACGCCATTTGATGTTACCAAATGAACCAACCCTCATTAGTTGTTTTTTTCACTTCATTTGTACTTACATATACTAGAAACATCTAAATTCACAAATGAAAAAAAGCTTCCTTGTAAATCATACCATCAAGGAAGGGAATACTCTTTTCCCATTCTCCTCCTACCTTCCACCCTGATATCCTTAAACAAAAGTCAGAAGCAGACTACTCCTCTCATATTTTATTTCCTTCTTCTATTCACCATTTTTAACTACATTTTGAAAAGCACAACAAATCATCAACTTGCCCTGGAATCTAATAAGCTCGATGAGGCTTAGAGACATGGTGGAATAAACCCCACACTACAATCTCATACTTCAAATGTGGGACTAAAGTCCCATACCTTGCAATTGATCCTAACATGGGCTTTCCACCTACCATGCACCCCCATCGATTAAAATGAATTACTAAAAAAAGTTTATCTCAACTTTGCAATTGAAGACCATAGAGAAATCTTCAACAAAAGGTCTTAGACTTCTGTCTTCTAAATTAACAGATGAAATACATTAAAATGTAATTCAAACACTGAAGTTATTAAATACCCTTGACTTTCCTATTAATAATTATAATATCTGAAATTTCTTTTCTAAAGTTAACACCTTGGGTTTGACTGGCCAAATCTAGGGTCTTAAACGTTAATATTGAGTTCACGCTGAGAATAACAATTGTGAAAAACTACGATTCAGAAGACTATGACTTCACAATGAAGAGTTTATTAATACTTTAATAGTGACAAGTAGTTCAAACTCAGTTTATCAGCTACATATCACAAGCAGATAATCAGTAAATGAATATCTGGGTAAACATAGCTGAAAATATAATTGACTAGTTAAGCATTGCTATACCACTAAAAAAATCATAGCTGAAATAAATAGACATTATAAACTTATATTCTTAAGAAACTAGGAAGTATAAATCCAAACCAAGAATGTCTAGTCAACAATATATTAGCAGACAAATTTAGGAAGAAGGGTAGTGCTAGGGATGTAAGTTTTCACTTCTGAAGGTTTAAAATCAAAGTCAACATAACATAGTGAATTAATGATCAAAGAAGAAACTGATACAGTAGGTATTTCAGAATCTAAATGGACAATTGTTTCTTCAAATTCTCAGTCATTAACCAAAACTCATAAGTGCAAGGAACACTAACAATTTATTTTGGAAGAAATAAATTTCACAGCATGTGTATGCAATTCATCTTCATGGATTATTTTTTGCTTAGTTCATGTTTAACTTAAAACAGGCTATATATATTAGAGTAATTGCTGATTGCTTATCAAACAATATAAAAAATCAAACCTCAAATGGCGTGACAATAACAATAGCTTCAAGCACCCCAGCACCAAACCCAGAAAGGAGCCGTCCATGACTGCTAAGCTTACCAGTCTCTGAGTCCTTAAACATTGATTGAAATACTGCATTTGAACCCATTCGAAGTGCATACTTAAAGGTCAAATGTGTGGCAAAAGGTGTCAGTCCCTTCCATAAAGCCCGGACTCCTTCTGTTCGTGAAATTGTGGAACCACAATGAACTATTCCCTTGTAATTCCCTGACCTATCAAGCTGTAATCTGGTCTTGATCACATCAATGGGTTGCAAGCAAGAAGCCTCCACAACTCCTCCAAGTGAACCAGAGATTGCCTTCAGGTAGGGTGGGATTGATTTCTTTGGATGAGTGTTATCTTGTGCGACATCTTGTTTCATGATTGTGGAGGTTTATTTTCTTCTGCTTGAAGCTTCAATAGATATATGGTGTAAGTAAACTAGTAAGATAATGAATTGCACCATGTACAGTTTACCAATACAAAAAAACAAACATGAAAGAATGGTGCAATTAATAAAATAAGAAGAAGAAAAGAGAGAATAAAAAGAAGAACATACTCTTGAATCTCAAGCAGCAAACTCTTTCCCAAAACGGTGCAATTAAGCTCCTTCCCAGGGTAAAATCTGAAAATCCCACAAGCAAAAATAAGAAGAATGAGAGAATGAACTCATGTCATAATGAATGGATATCTAAGTCCAACACAGTTCTTAGTTCATTTTCATGAATACCTACCTAATTTTAAAAAATTAGTTACAATTTGTAAGCTCCTAAAGAATCAGCCTAACTGAGATCCAATCCATTTAGGGGGTGAATTCACACAGAGCGTGTTTGGATGAAGTATTTTAAGAGGGGAATGTAATTTTTTAGATGATTTAAAATGCTGCACATCCTCCATTTACCTATGTTCCCCTGCAGCTATCCTCGGTTTACCTCCATTTTTATCCAAACAATAAAATTTGTAAATTCAAGAAATCAAATTGATTCATTTGAATTCCCAAGCATTTGAATTTCCTTAGAATTCTCTATCCAAACACACTATCAAACCATTTACCACAAAAGAAAAAAGGGAAAAGTTCAGAGCAATGCCATATTTTCATAGGCATCAGGCATGTAAACCAGCAGTCCAAAATTTTATTTCAAGAAGAATTCATAGATTAATAACATGTCACCTAAAACGAACAGGTTACGGTTACCACATCATCACATTGATAAGAAAACAGTAATCCAACACAAAAACATTAAGCTATCACACATGATAAAATTGAGTCACAAAGGAAGCGAAGACAACATGGAGCAGAGGGTGACCCCCCAAAATGCAAAATAGTTATCATCACAAAATCTAAAAGTTGCGGTCAAGAATGGCTTACTTTAAGACAAATGTGAGAGAATATATTGAAGATATGGCTGCACTAGTACAGGATGCATGTTAAGGTTTCATGTCTATCACATGCAACCAGAAAACTCAGCAAAATGAACAAAAATGGAGAGAGAGAGAGAGAGAGCTCACAGTTGGTGGTGGCTGGTGTGGTGGAGAAGTCAGTCACGTCGTCGTCACGCGGCCACTGACCGACCACCTGAATTCACAACTCAATTATAAAAACATGGCCCGGCCCGAATATGAGCCCGTGCGGGCTAAACCTATAACACGTGGCAATTCCTCAATCTCTCTGCACTGGTTCAAAACGTTAGATCTATTCAACGGTCCAGATATGCCAAAGATTAAAAAAAATAAAAAACACCAGCATGACACTGAAAGAAAGAACACAAGTGACGAAATGAAGCAGAACAAGAGCAACATCGAAAAAGACAGACATGTTAATAGAAAAGGTTGAATTTTACAGTGTTAGGGGTTTCGAACAATTTTAAGGTTGTCTTTTTCAAATTACCTGTGACATCATTGCCGTAGAAGATGAAACCAGGGGTGAGACGGATGGCGACGCTCTTGCCGGCGAAGATGAAACCAGTGTCGCGGATGAAAAAATTCAGAGGGTTCCGTTGCCGTTGTGTTGAAATCCGGTGATTTTATATAGCAAAATTATTATTATATAAAAATGGTAACAAGTCTTAACATATGGAAAAAATAAAACAAATGATTTTAAATTAAAAAATAAATAAGTATTATTTCAATAATTCAAAATATTTAACTAGTTTTAATATTAAATGTTTCTGCAAATATTCTTAATAATTTTCTTGATTACTAAATAAATAATTTAATATATTATATTCTTTTAGATGTGTTAAAATGGGCTAGGACTAGCAAGTGAGTTCGAATAGACCGAAGATATCAATTTTTTTTTAGAAAGTAAAAATTTATTGAATGCGTAAGAAGTCGAGATATAGATCCTCTCGACAATGGATTAAATACAAAGTAAAGCAAAACGAAAGCAACAAACGCAAACGCCAACCTACAAGATACAAACACACGCCAACCTACAAAATACAGAACACTGATATCAATATTAACCTTACTCCGAGTAGACTAGCAAGTTGAGCTATCAATATTTAAATCTAATCTAAGTTTGACCTATCTAGGATTGAAGATTGACTCTACCGCGAGGTAATTTTGATAGGCTAAGCCGGTCCTACTGGCGTGATTTGTGATTAATTATAAACATGTAAAAGTAAATATAAAATAAAATAAATAACTAAAATGTATAACAAAAATATTTACTATTTTATGTGTTTTACTTTCAGAAAAAGATACTTACGTTATCAACCAATCAAATTTTAAGAATGTGTCACACCGACTAAATTAGTTAAGTTTTTTCTTAAAACATAGTTAAATAAAAAACATATTTTTCCACATATTTAAAATCTGATTGGTTGACTAACTAAAAGAAATTTACAGTGCATAAAAATTACTTTTTTTTCATATAGCAAAATAAATTTTTTTACCTTAATTTTTTTTTAGGACAACCTTAAAATTTTTAAAAAATAAATTTTCAAGTGAAATTTTTTAAAAAAATAATACTCATGTGCCAGTCCGTTTAGCAAGCAGCCATGGAATGACCACACAGTCCCCTCAAAATCGCATAGTCATGTTAAAGTTTGATCCAAAATAGGAGGAGGGTTAAGCCATATTTGAGCTAACAAGCCCAAGAACAAAACTTGCATGACCCATATTAAAAGGTTTTCTGCAACATTCATAAGTGGATTCACATTTGACAAAAAAGAGTGGATTCACTTGGCTCAAAGTGCTTGAAGTGCAGAACTTGATCCAGCCTTGGAAAAAATACCATCCCCAACTCCTAGACAAAGAAAAAAGTTGATCCCTGTAAAATACCAGTTACCAAGGTGAGGGGATTCCTATTTGATTTCCAAGTACGTGATAAACACCAACAAAGTGTAGCACAATTGGTTTATAGAGTTTGATCCTTGAACGGTGCATATGGAGAAGAGAAACATTTGTTGGAAGAGATCTACTAAATCAATGTAATCTTTAAATCTCAGGAGAGTAGTCTCATGACTCCCGGCTGTGAGATACATTTAAAAAAATATACCAGATTAACCACACCATTGATGGACTAGTTAGCATGGTTATAACATTGAGATTTTTATCATTTTGAAGACCTAATTTTTGAATTGTGAATAGTATCTTTTATTGTACTAGTGCGATAACCCGAGCGCTGCACAAAATTTTAGGTTAGAATTTTATAATAAATAAGTTAGTTTTTATATATATGCAATTTTTAAATTATAAATATGAAGAGAAAAATAAAATAAATAAATGAAATTGGGTTGTATACATCAAATATTTTCAAAAACTTCCTTAAACACTACATTTACAGTACTGATTTGTTGTTTGCCCGACTCATCCAGTATACAAAGTTTAAGATCCTTTCTTGAGCGTACTCTAGATAGAGCTACATATAAATGACAACGAGTAAAGATGGACCTCGGAAGGAAGAGCCCAACTTGAGACAGTGTTTGTCATTGAATTTTGTTTAGGGTTATCGCAAAGCATACTGCAATTTGTCATTAGCATTTGTTCCCATGATAACAGTTGCACCAATAAAACGCCCAACAAGTTCATCCACCATTAATCTGGTTCCATTGCATAAACCTCCTGCTTGGTCTATATTTCTTAAAAGTATGATTGAAGTACAACTTTCAATAATAGTTTGTTATTAAGCATTCCTGAACTTTTAGTGTCGTTCAAAAATTCTGTGGTACACCACTCACCTCGGATTTCAGAATCCTCATTATATCACAAGGCAGAGTCGGAGCTCAGATATTCATGTTCTGGTGCAACTATCATGTCAAGCATGTAAGTGTTTATCATTTCAACAACCTCTAGTGTACGGGCCAATATTTCTCTATCTTGAAAGAATTGCGGGTCTTTCATTTTGTGCGGAAGGTTATGATATGTATATTTAATCAATTTCATTAATGGGTCAGGAATGATTAGGATGAGCAGATCTAGCAGGATTTGAACATTATACTCTCCTGCTCCGGAATCAGGGTGATCGTCAATTCCAATTTTAAGAATCCAATCTGCAAACTCTTTGATTTCTTTTACTTCATCAGTCGTCTCACTTGCGGTTAGCGTTCTTAGACAATTTCATAACTTTGCAATGCTTCCACAATTATGAAGAGTTTACAGTAGCTTCCTCAACTTTTTGTCTGCTTCCTCTTGTTATTACAAGTAGTATTTGTCTTATATCACCTCCAAGTATTACTACTTTTCCTCCAAAAGGTTTATGTATGTCTCTTCATTTTTCAACCTCATTAAATTTCGGAGTGGAACGTCTATAACTTCAAAACAAAACTTTTAACATTAGAGTTTCATCCCATATAATAAGGCTTGTTTCAAGCAGAAGCTTTGCTCGTAGAATTTCTTGCTTTATATTACATGTTGAGGTCTCTGTAGCATCTAATGGAATGCAAATTTTAGAACGAGTTGTTCTGCCTCTAGGCAAGAGTAATGATGTTATGCCACTAGAAGCAACATTAAGCACAATTAGTCATCTGGATCTAAGTACACGCGGATAAAGTGTTCCAGACAAAAGTCTTTCGGTTCCACCGTAGCCATATAAAAAGTAGAAGCCTCATGAGTTTGACAACACAGATGTAACAACCCTCTCATTTCTTGCGGACTCAACTTTATCACCCATTAACGTAAAAGAAAATGCATTGTTGTATGTTCTTATATTTTTTTTGAAGTGTTTAGACCTAGGATCGACTCCAGTAATTAGATTAAACAATAAATCAGGTGGTCTTTGCAAGAAAGGTAATTGCACTTTTCTTTTTAAGCAGAATAATGAAAACTCCGGATTTGGAGTATTTTTAGATTTCTCACTACTTTCTCCCCATGAAAGATGTATCTTTGTAATTTGTATAACCAAAATAGTAGATTATATGTTACATAATAAACTTTTAAGATGAAATTTTACTGTAGAGGTAGTGAAATTTTTAATTTTTTTTTCTATTAACTTTTACGTGAAACTATTTTTTTTTCTATTAACTTTTACGTGAAACTATTTTCAAGTAACTAATATGTTCTCCCCGTAGGAACTTTTAAATTTGAAATTTAAGAATAAGTAAAGGGAAAAAATGCAAATTGCTACTCTGAGGTTTGGCTCATGTGCTGTAAGATCAAGATTTGGTCATGTGGTACAACTCTATGTTTTGATGATAACAAGTATTTATTTGTGGATGAACAACTATGATACTCTAATGTTTGTCTTGAGTGTTTTGACAAACAGGTTCTGATTCTGACACCAGAAGATATATTCGTCAGAAGTTCTGAAGATCAGAAGATCAGAAGATCAGAGGATCTGAAGATCAGAGGATCTGAGGATCAGAGGATCTGAAGATCAGAGGATCTGAAGATCAGAGGATCTGAGGATCAGAGGATCAGAAGATCAGAGGATCAGAAGATCTGAGGATCAGAAGATCTGAAGACCAGAAGCTCTGAGGGACCAGAGGCTCTGAAGGTTCAGAAGCTCTGAAGGTCCAGAAGCAGAAGTTACGAAGGTCAGAGGATCCAAGCATCCCTCTGACTCTGATCACCAAGCTTCACAAGTTCCAACACGAAGCATAACTCTGATCAGAAGTCAATGGTTAAAGGCAAATGTCTCTATCGAGAAGTACAAGAGCAGTGTACTATTCTGAAAAGCCTACCTACCAAGGTTCAGCCACAGCAGGTTCTGGAAGTTCCAGAAATGCCCTCCAACGGTCATATTCTCTCAACAGAAATATCCTTTGTACCTTGGACTATAAAAGGCTGAAGAAAAGAAGAAAGACAAGAGAGCGAGAAGAGCGAGAGAAAACAAAGAGCTGCAATACAAGAGAAGATTCAAGCCTCTACTTTCTTCATCTATTCTTATTTGGTTTACACTCAGCTTATTTAGAAGCAAACCTTTGTAAACACCAACCTCAAACAGTTGTTTGATTTTCCTTAAGGGACCGGGTAGGTCAGTATCCTTAAGAAGACTAAGAGAGTGAATCTTAGTGGTGATTCCTTTAGGAGATCAAGGTTGATCGGATCCTAGAGAAGACTAAGAGAGTGAATCTTAGTGGTGATTCCTTTAGGAGATCAAGGTTGATCGGATCCTAGAGAAGACTAAGAGAGTGAATCTTAGTGATAGCTAAGTCAGTGTATTGTTAGTCACTTGTAGGTTTCAAGTGCAGTTGTAACAATTATCTGATTAGTGGATTGCCTTCATTCTAAGAAGGAAGAAATCACCTTAACGGGTGGACTGGATTAGCTTGAGGGATTTATCAAGTGAACCAGGATAAAATACTTGTGTGCTTTTCTCTTCTCTCTATCTTTATCCGCTGCACCATCTATCTTAGAGAAACCGAAAAGATTTACTTTAAATCTTAAGGGGAAAGTTTTTATATTCAAAACGCTATTCAACCCCCCCTTCTAGCCGTTTTTCACACCTTCAATTGGTATCAGAGCGCAAGTTCTGATTACCACACTTAACAGTGTTCAGTAGATCCGGGCCAGTGTGAAAAACTCATGGATGCCACCACTACTACAAGCAAATATCAATACAGTGCAAGACCACCTATCTTTGATGGTCAGAGATTTGATTTCTGGAAAGACAGAATCAAAAGCTTCTTTCTTGGCTTTGATCCTGATCTTTGGGATTTTGTTGTTTATGGCTACACCCCTCCTGTCGATGAACATGGTGTAAAGATCCCAAGGGTGAAGATGAGTGAAGATCAAAAGAAGGAATTCAGAGATCATCACAGATCAAGATCTATTCTGCAAAGTGCCATTTCATATGAAGAATATGAGAAAATTACTGATCGTGATTCCGCCAAGGGCATCTTTGAATCCTTGCAGATGTCTCATGAAGGAAACAAGAAAGTGAAAGAGACAAAGGCGTTGTCTCTAATCAAGCAGTATGAATCCTTCCAAATGGAACCTGACGAATCCATTGAGGATATGTTTTCCAGACTTCAGTTGCTCGTAGTTGGAATAAGACCTCTCAACAAAAGCTACACTACAAAAGATCATGTCATAAGGGTCATCAGAAGTCTTCCTGAAAGCTGGATGCCTTTAGTGACTTCAATAGAGCTTACAAGAGATGTTGAGCATATGAGTTTAGAAGAACTCATCAGCATACTGAAATGCCATGAGCTGAAGCGCTCTGAGAAGGCTAAATCTGAGAAGTCAAAAGCTCTCCAAGCTGAAGCTGAAGAATCTGAAGAAGCATCAGAAGATTCTGATGAAGATGAGCTGACTCTGATATCCAGAAAGTTCAACTGCATCTGGAAGCACAGGCAGAGCAAATACAAAGGTTCATCAAAGGACAAGAAGCCAAAGAAGCACTTCAAGACCAAGAAGAGTCTGATGGTGACATTCGATGAATCAGAGTCAGAGGATGTTGACTCTGATGGTGAAGTCCAAGGACTCATGGCTATTGTCAAAGACAAAGGAGCAGAGTCAAAGGAAGCTGTTGACTCTGACTCAGAATCAGAAGGAGATCCAGACTCTGACGATGAAAATGAGGTATTTGATTCTTTCTTAACCTCTGAACTTAAAGATGCTTTGTCTGAAATTATGGATAAATATAACTCTCTCTTGACTAAGCATAAAAGGTTGAAAAAGAATTTCTCTGCTGCCTCTGAAACTTCTTCTGAACATGAGAAAATCATATCTGATTTGAAAAATGATAACCATGCTTTAGTTAATTCTAACTCTGTGCTTAAGAATCAAATTGCTAAGTTAGAAGAAGTTATTGCCTGCGATGCCTCTGATAGTAAGCATGAATCTAAGTATGAAAAATCTTTTCAAAGATTCCTAGCTAAAAGCGTAGATAGAAGCTTAATGGCTTCTATGATCTATGGCGTAAGCAGAAATGGAATGCATGGCATTGGCTATTCTAAACCAATTAGAAATGAGCCCTCTGTGCCTAAAGCTAAATCTTTGTATGAATGCTTTGTTCCCTCTGGTACCATATTGCCTGATTCTGTACCTGCTGAAGTTGCTAAAAACCCTCTTAAAAAGGGATCTTTCTCTATGACTAAATATCATGCAAATATTCCTTTAAAATATCATGTTGAGACACCCAAGGTGATCAGAACCCTTGGGGTAACTAACAAAAGAGGACCCAGAAAGTGGGTACCTAGGGATAAGATTATATATGTTGCAGATATCTTCAATAGGTCCATCGAAACTCCAACCGTGGAACCTGGACAGTGGATGCAAGCAACACATGACGGGAGAAAGGCATATGTCCCAAGATCCAAAACTTGAACCTGAAGGTGAAGTTGATCTTGGAGGCATCAGTAGAGCAAGATTTGGTCAAGGAATCATTGGTTTTTGATATGAACCCCTCTGTTGATATTCTGAACGCTATTCATGTTAGAATTAATGATAAGCTTGACTCTGACAAGTCAAAGCAAGCTGAAAAAGCTTGTAGAGATGAGCATGACCGGTTCAGAAAGTAACAAAGACTCAGAACTTGACGAACCAGAAGCAACAACATCAGAAGATGCTACTACAACTTCTGACTTGCGTCATCAGAAGAAGAGTAGGCTCCTAGCTTCTCATTCTGAAGTATCTAAAGATGAAATTTTGCCCAGAACGGAGATGTCACCAGAACCACACTTCTGCTCTCATCAGAAGATATGCTAATCAGAAGCCAAGTATCCCTTGGTATTACTTCTGAGGGGGAGTATTTCGTCTTTTACTCTTACTATTTTTTTCCACCTTCATTCTTTTTGCTTATGACAAAAAGGGGGAGAACTTATAGTATCTTGACAACTCAACTCCTACATCATTTAGCTCAGAATCTAGACTTTACTAACGTTGATATTAAGTATTAGATTCAGGGGGAGCTTAGCTTAGCTCAGAATCAAGCACGAGACTTGGATTCAGAAGGAGCAAGATAAACTATACACATCAGGATAAGTTTTAACTCTGATACCTTATACTCTGAGTGTATTCAGTTTATTTGTTTAGAGTTGTTCATCAAAATACATGGTTTTGTCATCATCAAAAAGGGGGAGATTGTAAGATCAAGATTTGGTCATGTGGTACAACTCTATGTTTTGATGATAACAAGTATTTATTTGTGGATGAACAACTATGATACTCTAATGTTTGTCTTGAGTGTTTTGACAAACAGGTTCTGATTCTGACACCAGAAGATATATTCGTCAGAAGTTCTGAAGATCAGAAGATCAGAAGATCAGAGGATCTGAAGATCAGAGGATCTGAGGATCAGAGGATCTGAAGATCAGAGGATCTGAAGATCAGAGGATCTGAGGATCAGAGGATCAGAAGATCAGAGGATCAGAAGATCTGAGGATCAGAAGATCTGAAGACCAGAAGCTCTGAGGGACCAGAGGCTCTGAAGGTTCAGAAGCTCTGAAGGTCCAGAAGCAGAAGTTACGAAGGTCAGAGGATCCAAGCATCCCTCTGACTCTGATCACCAAGCTTCACAAGTTCCAACACGAAGCATAACTCTGATCAGAAGTCAATGGTTAAAGGCAAATGTCTCTATCGAGAAGTACAAGAGCAGTGTACTATTCTGAAAAGCCTACCTACCAAGGTTCAGCCACAGCAGGTTCTGGAAGTTCCAGAAATGCCCTCCAACGGTCATATTCTCTCAACAGAAATATCCTTTGTACCTTGGACTATAAAAGGCTGAAGAAAAGAAGAAAGACAAGAGAGCGAGAAGAGCGAGAGAAAACAAAGAGCTGCAATACAAGAGAAGATTCAAGCCTCTACTTTCTTCATCTATTCTTATTTGGTTTACACTCAGCTTATTTAGAAGCAAACCTTTGTAAACACCAACCTCAAACAGTTGTTTGATTTTCCTTAAGGGACCGGGTAGGTCAGTATCCTTAAGAAGACTAAGAGAGTGAATCTTAGTGGTGATTCCTTTAGGAGATCAAGGTTGATCGGATCCTAGAGAAGACTAAGAGAGTGAATCTTAGTGGTGATTCCTTTAGGAGATCAAGGTTGATCGGATCCTAGAGAAGACTAAGAGAGTGAATCTTAGTGATAGCTAAGTCAGTGTATTGTTAGTCACTTGTAGGTTTCAAGTGCAGTTGTAACAATTATCTGATTAGTGGATTGCCTTCATTCTAAGAAGGAAGAAATCACCTTAACGGGTGGACTGGATTAGCTTGAGGGATTTATCAAGTGAACCAGGATAAAATACTTGTGTGCTTTTCTCTTCTCTCTATCTTTATCCGCTGCACCATCTATCTTAGAGAAACCGAAAAGATTTACTTTAAATCTTAAGGGGAAAGTTTTTATATTCAAAACGCTATTCAACCCCCCCTTCTAGCCGTTTTTCACACCTTCATGTGCAACTTGGACCCTAACCTTTTAAAAGGTGCATTTATCTCCCCAAACTTACTAAACTGTGCAAAACAACCCTTTCGTTGACTTTTCTTTTAAGTTTTAATATTCTTTATCACTTTACATGTTTTCCCCCTTAGAGGCAGTGGTTTGATGGTCTCTTTTTGGTTGGGTATAGGGGGTTAGTTGCACTGACCCTTCCCTCATTGATCTTTTGGTAAGGTTGCTTTGGCGGAAGGGGTCGGGTTGTCCTTTTTATGGCTAGTTGTATAGTTTGGTCTTGGGGCTTGTTTGAGCGCTTTTGCTGCGTTGGCTTTATTTGGCTGTTGTGTCCCCTCTTTTTTATGTTGGTTTGTGTATTCTTGACTATGATATTTTATATATCATTTTGCTTTCGAGAAAAACTTAAAAAGGAAAATCAACAGAAGGATTAGTTTATGTACCAAAAAAAAAGAATTTACCAAAAACCAGAAGGCTTAGTTTGCACATTTTAGTAAGTTTAGGGAGATAAATACACCTTTTATAAAAAGGTTAAGGTCTAAATCACATGGGAACCAAAACTTAGGGTTGTAATTATTAAAGTCTATAACCAAACATAAAATATTTCTCCTTCAAATTCATGGAGAACATATTTCACTATCAGATTATTAAAGTTTATAGCCATTTTGTGTATACTTTATCTAACTAAAAAAATAAATAAAAAGTGACTGTTACATTTAAAAAATGGTGATAATTTTATCCTAAAATTTAGGTATGCGTATAGAAATTCATAAAGCATAAAGCTGACTTCTTAAATTAAGGATTTGAGGCACATATATAAATTCATAAACTATAAGTTCACTATTTGAATCAAACATTTTAATTGTCTCATTGTTAAAATATTGACAATACAATATTCACCAAAAGCACTCATAACACAACTTTAGATGGTGGTGGGTGACTTGGGTGAAGGGTGCAACAATTGAACCTTAAAACAGAGCTAAGTGAATAACAAATTGTATTCGATTCAAGTAGAAGCAGAAATCATAGAGGACACAAAAGTATAGTTGAGATGGTTGATTAATAAGAGTGAAGAACGAAATACGAAAACTACTCTATTGTTGGCTCTTCTTCTTAGTATATATCTTGCCATTATACACATTATAAAAGAAATATTAGAATACTAAATTACCCAGGGAAGAAAACACTAAGCCCAAAAGGAAAAGAATGCATTAGTTAGGAATGATTTCATATGCACATTCCGAAGTATGAATTTGTCCTCTCTGAAATATGCAAGCATAGGGCGATTACAATGATGTTTTTTTTCTTTTACATAAAAAATTCTAGAAATCACAAAGAAAAAGAAATTGAAGAGTATGCCATGATCATGACTCATCTTGTTAGTTCCATGGTTCAAGCTGGTGGAATTACCTCCTCAAGAGCTCAAAGTGTTTCTGCTTCAAGACTTGTTAGGAGTGCTGTAGTTTTCTTTTCTGCTTTAGTCATTTTTCGATGTATAAAAAAAATTGGAGTCCATAAATTGAACAAAACAACTTGGCCGGCCATTGAGAAGAGTAATCTACAATGAATAAAGAAATGGAGAGAACAACTTGGATGGAAATAACATGCATGACAAGAATAAGGAAATCCAATAATATAGAGTAAACATTGCCATTAAATGGAGGGCTTGAACGAAGATGACATTAAACAGTATAATAGTTCATCCCTATATAAACATATATTTAAGAACAGTGTATCAGAATTTCATATAAGCATAACATGAATTCGCATACAAATAAAATTAACATACAACCAAATCAGAAAAAGAAAACCCAAAGACAATACAAATAAAGGATTGAAAGAAGATGGATTTAAATGCAAAGAGTTAGAATTTATTTCTAGAAGACTGAAGACCTCTTTGGAAAATGACTAATGAAACATGCCATCTAACCTTAGGTAGATAATTTTGCCAAGTGCCAACCCTGATATTTATGTTTGGAGGATGAGAAGCGAATACTTGGATGTTGCACAACTATAATAAGGATTCCAATTATTTTTACCACTGACGAGAACGGAAACTGTATAACTCCAATTTATGAGGGGAAACCGTGTAGCTCCAATGAGGTGAGTTGTTCCAAAAATCTTAATCTAGATACATTGAATTTTCCCAACAATATTTAATCTTTCGGTTTCAAAATAAATGCTCCTCCTTTGGATATGCAAAATGATTTTTTATTCATCTGTATTTTTAAAATTTGAAGTTTAAAAATGGTTGTTTTCTAAAAACTCTCCTTTAATTCCGCAAATTTTTTTTAACGTAATGAAGATAACTAAAATTTGAAATAATCATGAAGATATCTTTGTGCTTGATTTTTTAAATTTGAAATTTAAATATAGTTGTTTTTAACGAAATTTAGAAAATCTCCTCCTTTGAATTTTTTTTTTTTTTGCTTTTCTATAACATACAATCTTGAAATCATACTAACTAATGTAAATTTTTTTTTTCAAAAAAGAAATAATCATATATGAAGGATAAGCTTGAGAATCAAGTTCTCATGAAAAGAGTACATAGCATTGTTACAAAAAATTAAAACAGAGGCCAAGAAACAGCCAAAAGAAGAAGGAAAACAGAAAAGCTAGACTTTCACTAACATAACCAAAGCAAAGAAAATAAATTAAAGACTATCAAAAAAAAGGAAAATAAACTAACGTAAATTTTAATTTCAAAATCTAAAAGATAAAACCATGTGCTCAATTAATTGAACTTTTTGGATTTTTGGATTTAATCATTTAATTGTTTTCATTTCCTAATTTGTTTTTTTTTTATTTTTTATTTATTAAGTCATTAATATGGACCAATGAAAAATCTTCAATATAGACCAATTAAAAACTTACATTTAGAAAATCACTGTAACAATCAATATGAAAAAAATATGTGGCATTTAGGTTGCAATATGACCCACTTTGATAGATGTGTCTTATATATTATTAAGTTGATGAAAAAAGAAGTCATGAATTGAATAATTGGTGGTTGCATAAAGTCTAAGTGTTCAACCTCTCAAAAAATATCAATAAAATGATAAAATGCAAATTGTTACAAGTTGTAATTCAGTGTTAATATTTGTATTTGTAACATATGCGTGTATCTTAAGCCTACTTACGAGCCTATGCGTGTCATGTGTGTGTTACTTGTGTAGTGTTTTGTAGGGCTATGTGTGTGATCAGTGACGGATCCAAAAATTTAATGTTGTGAGGGCAATTTATACATATAAATTTGTAACAAAAATAATTAATATATACTATTAGAAGTTATGAAATTTTTTACTAAAGCGGACATAAGTGAAAGCATTTTTTTACGAAAGGGGTCATCAAAAACCATACTTTTACTACTCTAGTGAGGACATTTAACAATGTGGGATACAAATGCTGGCATTTTTTACCAAAGAAATCATAATCAGTCACATATTTTTACTACTCAAATTTTTTTCTAATGATATTTTCCAAATTCAAGTGAGTGCACTTACCCTCATATACTTAAACATAGATTCGTCCCTGCCTGTGATGATTTTGTAGTGATTTTATTATAGGCATGGGTAACTTTGTGGGAGTGTATAAAAACTAAAAAGAGTTTGTTTAATCTGTTTTAGTAGTCTCTTGTAAATATTTCATTTTAAACTCCAATAATACAAACCTCTTATTATTCTCTATCTATGTCTTCTTCCATCTACATTGACTTTAACAGTAATATCAGAACTAGTGGTAGCTTTCGTGAGCAGCCATCAGATCATGAGAGTGTTTTGCTACGTCACTCCAATATTAGAATAGATAGTTCGACCTTGGCAAGTGAAGTTATGGTTGTCTGATGACTCGAGTTAAAGGTCGATGGCCAGTGAAGTCGATGGTGCATCGACCCAAGTGAAAGGTCGATGGCTAATGAAGTTGATGGTGCATCCACTTGAGTGAAAGGTCGATGGCGAGTGAAGCCAGTATTGATGCAACCATGATGTGACGACTCCATGTATTAAAAAAAGAAAAAAAAAACAAGTGAAAATCTTATGGTGTGCCTCATTGATGTTGAGTTCCAACAACGATATTGAAATGAATGAAGTGAAGTGCTCGAGAGGGTAAAGGAAAAAATATAAAAATAAGGGGACAATAATAAAAAATAAAAGATCAAGTCAATTAGACTTGAAGGGGAGTAGAAAATATATAAAGATGAAAAAGTGGATTCACACTTGAAGAGAATGTTGAAGTACAAGTGTGAATGAAATAAGTCTCACATTGGATGAAGAAGCAAGAGTTAAACAATTTATAAATGAAATGACCCACTCACTAACTGTCTTAATGTTTTGTGGTGAATGTATGAAAATGATGTTCACTTATGCTTTTAGTTTAATGTAGATGGTGAACTCTCACTCCCTCTTGCAATTATCTCTTCAAATTCACACTCAACCCCAATACAGTCCTACTACTTAGATCCTAGTAAATAATCATATTTTAAACAAAATAGTTGAATCATTCATCATCCCAAAAGGTCAATATAGAGTCACTGAGCTCATCATTCGCATATCCCTTCCTCTTCATTTACAATATAATTATCTCTTCAATTCACTCTCATCACCAATATTCCCTTTTTGAATTTCGCATTTAAATTTCTTGGACCTATAAAAGAAAAAAATTAATAAATGATTCACATGATTATTTTAACTTTGGACTACTATAGTCAAGAGGCTTTTATTTGGCTCCTTTTTCTCGTTGAGAGCTCATTCTTCAAACATAAATAACTTGTGCATATTTACCCATGAAGCATCAATTGGTAAGCAATGGTCTTCTATTTCGGCAATCCACTCATAGGATCACAAGTACCTCCATTGTCCTCTCTAAACTTTTGCCTCATCTCAAGACTCAAGTTGAAGATCAACTTTGACCAAAAAAAAGTTGAAGATGTACATAACATAAAGTCATAAACAAATGCACTTAATCTTTGTTGCAATAAGTGGTTTCCTCTTAGAATGAATTTAATTAAAAATGCTCCAATTAAGTTCACAAAGTGGTACTACATGTGAGACTCAAAACTCTCAAACTTTTGTGACAGTTAAAAACTACTACTAATTAGTATGTCAAAAATGTATGTTTTTTATTTGATTGTATCGAAAGGCCCAATGAATTGGGATTTCCCTCCTGGACCAGTTTATTTCGGGGCAGACAAATCATTTATGATAAAGAGTTATCCTGCACTTGGAAGAAGAAGTAGAAAAAGGAAGAAATATATAGTGATAATTTGAAACACAAAATGTTATTTAGCAGTAAAAATTGGTATCACTATCTATAATCAATCTATCACAAAATGCTATTTGGTATCCTAAATTCATCAAACCAGCTCTGACCAAAGGTTTTTTCGAATATAATGCATCTCAAAATTATAAAGAGGGTGATTATGAACCAATTTTTTTGTCCTTATGCGCTTGTATCCTATCCTAAGACCTATATGCACAGATTTCCAGCGCACTTCAAAAGTTGCCTCATGCTGAAATATGATGATGGCAATATAGAATTAGTGGTAAGCATTTTCCTAATCAAGATGAGCCCATTTCTTTTAATTTTTGTACCCCAGAGGTAGGGGGTGTCTCTACGCTTCTCCAAAAGTTGTATGGTTTATTCTAGGACTTTTCTTGACATTATTTGTAGAATTATTAGGTTGAGGTCCATTTGTACCAAACAGTGCCCCACCATGAATTTTAAGAAAACAAGTAATTTTGTTTTCTTTTCAGCTGGCTTGATCATCTCCTCCTTCTTGATCATGTTGACGCTGATCATGCATGCTACTTTGATCTGAGAGGCCAATTGGGTTCAAACCAAAGTGACCTCTGACCCAACAAAACCAGTTTCGTTTTGAAATAAAGTTTTGGGCTTCTCTTATCAAGTAGTTGAGATGGGACAGGGTTAACATAAGAGTTCTAATGGGTTCTAGTTTTAAAGGAGAAATTATTTGAATAAAAATTGATAGTAAAGACACCTGACACCTTTAGTGGCGATCATTTTATGATGGTTTAAACTTCCGCAAAATTGATTTTTTGAGGATATATCTAGCAAATATTTCTTCAAAACTTAGTATATTCTTGCGAATTTTTTCAGCAAAATTTATTTCTAGAAAAATCTGCAGGTAATATTCGAAGCAAAACATGTAAAAACTTGGTGTATGGGTGGCATGGCCTCTGTCGCGGGACCGTTATTGGAATCCTCTTTACTTCTTTAAATTATGAGTTAATTTATAAGTCCAATATTGACTAGAGATATAATTAAATAATTACTTATAAATGATAGGACAATCCTCACTTCTGAACTAGTTTTTTTTTTTGTAGAGCTAGGTCTAACCTAAATCCTAATATGGTATAGTATTTAATTTGTACCTGTCGGTTGTCGGGTCTTAAACACCCAAATCCGACAACTCAAACCCATTAAGCTAGACCCTAATGAGTTGGAGGACTGTGTACTCAAGTCTTATCACAAGGTCAACTTGACCGAGTAAGTTGTAGAAGCCGATAAGAAAAGCCAAAATCATTAAATTCACTTAAATGCTCATTAACTAGCAATAACCTGTTAATAATGACACACTTAAAAGCTCTTGATAATTACTCTATCCGTTCCTTTATTTCTGTCACTATTTTAAGAGTTTTTTTCCTACTTAACTGTCAATTTTAGAATATCAAGAGAATATTAATTACATTTTATCAATTATACCCTTAATTTAAAATAATTCTAAATATTGATAAGAAAGTTGGCGAGTCAATTTTTTTAGAGATTAATTTCTATGCACCGACGGTGTAAAAAGTTTTACACAATCATTCAATCACAACCTTCCATTTTCTATTTTAGATATTTATTAAATTCAAAATTAATTGTGAGCTAACAAAATGGAGGGATGTGATTGAATGATGGTGTAAAACTTATTTACACCGTCGGTGCATAGAAATTAATCTCATTTTTTTAGGAGAAATAAATGATATATTGGAAAGTTGAATATTAATTTCAATAAAATCATGAACATTAATACTCTTTCTTAATATTTGTGTCAAAATCTTAAAATGACAGTTAATAAAGAATAAATAAAGTAGTTATAAAATTGTTACGACTAAATGAACTCCAAGGGTAACCACAAGCCCTTAAGAAGGAGCTCGTTCCTCAAAGAAAGGTATATTCACTTACAACTAGATCCTAGGGGCTAAACTTTGTATCCTTGTCAGTTAGCCAAATTCCTATATTTTGGACGGAACAATATCATAGTTTCACGTTGATTAAAGATATGACTAATGTAATACACAATTCTCACTATGAACTAGCTTTTCAGAGTAGAGTTAGACAAAGAATTTGGACGGAACAATATCAGAGTCTCACATTAACTAAAGATATAACTAATATAGTACACAATCCTTACTTTGAGCTAACTTTCAGAGTAGAGTTAGACTTCACTCAGATCCTAATATTATGGGCCAAAAAAAGCTAAGATTTAAAGTTTTGAGACTTGGAACTTCAGTTTTAGATATTTTTCATGAGTGGAGGAAGCTGTTTAAACCAATGGATGAGTTGATTGAGTTATAAGCACTAGGACATAACACGTACCTGGTTCCATTCGAAGAGCTATGTGACACAAAATGATGTCAAAACCGGTGCCTAAGACTAGAAACAACCATCTGTTATGGATGTCCCATTTGTCAATTTTGTACAAGGGAGGGCCCCCCTTAGGGTAATCAATTTTACAAAAATAATGTTACATGATCTACATTTTTGGTCGACACACAATTAACATACATTAACAGGTTTTTAACTGCCACTAACTTAATAGCAGTTAAAAACCGTGGCTAATGTTTGTTGATTGTGTCCTGGCAACAAGTGTGTATATCAATATATGTAAACATATAACTCTCAATTTGAGGAGTCTTAATGGCATTTTAAGGCTAAGAATGTTTTACTTTTAGTGTATGCGTGCACTATATGTGTAATGTGGGGGAAAGAGATATATAAGAGTTTTCATAAGAGATATAATCATATATAAGAGTTCATAAGGGGAGTGGAAAAGAAAAACATTATGATCTCTCAAAGTTTTCAGATCATGCATGTTTTTAGGAATGGACAAAGATACTGAGGAAGGGGATGGTGCTACTTATTTTCTTGAGAAAACTTTTTTTTTTCTTTAGGCTTAAATATGTTGGAGGTCCCTCTAAAATAGGGGTTATTTGGTTAAGGCCCCTATAATTTTTTTTGGGTGGAATAAGCCCCTAATGTGAAAATAATATACAGTGATAAGCCCCTGCCGTGAAGTTTCGTTTAATTTCTGATGATTCTGCAAACGACGCTGACGTGGATTATATTTTGTGAAAATTATTCAATTCAAGAAGGTGTCACGTAAGTAAATTAGAGTTGAAAAAATAAAAATAAAATAAAAACCCAAAGTAAAAACCCTAAGTACGTTTGGGGATTTTACTTGGTTTTTTACTTTGGGTTTTTATTTTTTTTATTTTTTCAACCCTAATTTACTTACATGGCACCCTAATAATTTTCACAAAATATAATCTGTGTCAGCATCGTTTGCAAAATCATCAAAAATTAAACGGAACCTCACGACAGGGGTTTATCACTATATATTATTTTCACATTAGGGGCTTATTCCACCCAAAAAATTTTGTAGGGGCCTTAACCAAATGACCCCTATTTAAGAGGGACCTTTAACATATTTAAGCCTTTTCTTTATTTGCTATCTCTGTGTTGTGACTTAAACTTTTGAGGGGCTAAAATGAACAAGTTATCTATAAAGATTCTGACAATTTGATTTGACTGGTGTGGGTTATGGGCGATTTATGGACAAGAGCCATTTAATATAATTAGTGCATGTCTTATTTCTTCAATGGGTGATATATGTGCTGGCAGGGTTATTTTATTCGTGTGTTGTTATACACCATGGGTTTCAGCTTAAAGGGAAAAAAAAAACGTCATCCAAGACCAAGAGAGCCTCCTAAATCATAATTGAATAATAGTTGGTTCAGACATTAATTACACCTACATATGATATAAGAAAAAAAAAGTGAAAATTAGATGCAAGAAAAATTAATATGGTTCTGTAAGCTTCAAAAGAAAATGATCAAGAGCTAAAGTAATTGGGATTTAATTTATATATCACTTTCTTTTTCATCCCATTTTCACTTATTTTCTTTTATGATAAACATGTTTGGAGAATGAATTGCAGCTCATGTTAGAATCGATTTAAGATTTTAGAAGCTACTCTTTGCTGCTTCTAAAGTTTGGAAAATGAAATTAAAACATTAGCAGGGTGAAACATACTTCTCCTTGTGAGACCATCTTAGAATAGTTAGATGCTAATTAAGAAGATTTGGAACAATAAGATATTTTTTTATCAAGCAAGAATTCACTAGTAGATGTGAATAATTTCCGGAGAATTGCGAATGATTGATGAAAGATTTTTTACCACGATACATTTGAATCTCTCAAAACTCAATTGTAGTATAGTAAAAGGTTTTGTCGTATCCACTTGGAGGTGTAATACTTATGTCGTTCAATAGCTAACACACTTAAATGATGGTTTACAAAGAGATTGATTGTTTGCTTAAGAACATAAAAACATAAATCAAGAAGATAAAAGAGTTGGATTCACCAAGGTAGATAGTTTTGCTGGGATTAGAGTTTCGTTGTCTGACCTCTATGTAACCTATTAATTCACATGCAAATATTGTTCTATGAAATTGATTCATCCCACCATTTCTTATCTTACTACCCAGTCCCCCGACGTAGAAGATTATCAAGTCAGCTATATTAACCCTCAATCCCTTGATCGATTAACAGTAGTGAGTAGCATTAAGCATGAATGTTTGAATAGACTAATGATCTAACCCTATCCCTAGACCTTAGAATCATTAGATGATTATACCTAGTTCAGATTTAAATAGTCAGTTCCCACCATCCTATTAAATCTAAATTCATGTTCTAGATGATCAATCCAAAACAAGCATGAAGTACACGGTAAAAATCATTGAATCATGGAAAAGAAACATATGATTAACTCTAGTTCAGACTCAAGAACGTGTAAGTTCCCTACACAAGTTTGAATCAATCAAAATATCCAAGGGGATCAACCTAAGATATAGCATGAAGCAAAAGAGAAAATCATTGATTCTTTAACATAGAAACATGAAATTTGCATGAAAGGAAATCAAATAGATTACATGAGCATCAAAACAACTAGTTCTAATCCCAACAAATGAGAAATTAGCTATCCATTTCCATGGATAACTTTACAATCATAAAAGAGAAAAAGAACGATGAAAAACCGAATCTGTGACGGTTCCCCGGCGATGAAATTGGCTCCAAAGCCTTCTCTCTTGTCTCCTAGGTCTCCCTTGATGATCTCCTTCGTTTTCTCTCTGTTTTGGTGAGTTTTCAAGTGATGGGTTTCAGTTTTGCTCCCAGAAGTGGTTCAAAACGTGATGGAATGCACTTTATATCAAAACAGGGTAGCAGGTTGGTGCTAAGCGCCACAATCTGGTGCTAAGCGCCCTGGAAAATAGCCTGAAACCGCCTTAATCGCGCTAAGTGCCTCTTTCTGGTGCTAAGCGCCAAGCTTTCTTCAGCTTTGGATTTCCTCTCTCCCCAAATGGTGCTAAGCACCCAGAAATGGTGCTAAGCGCCCAAGACATCTAGAAACTCCATTTTTCATTCCAAGGCTTTGATTTTCTTGATCTTCTTCAAACTTTAACCCTACATCAAAATTATGGGATTAAACATGATTTCTACATAATATATATAATTAAAAATTAAAATGGGTGTTTAATAAATTAATCATTTGAGGGATAAAATGATCAATAACTCAAGCATACAAGTTAAATAAGTGCCGAAAATTATATCCTAATATACGTAAAATTGACACTTATCAATGATCTATCTGCCATGGGATTTAACATGATGAGGAAATTGGAAGGCCTATTACTTCTTCGATTGTTCCTGCCAGAGCCATGGAAAATGTTTCAAATCTTTATTGTCTATTTCTCCTAATAGTGTGTCGTCAATGGATATTATTAAGAGCAATATTCTGAATGAATAAATGAGAAAAAGATTTCAAAGTTCCTCTTCATAGTCAATGATCTTGGTTACTAGGTCAAGGGTGAGAAGAGAGAATCATAGTTTAAACTACATGTAACCATTGTTGTAAATTTTTAGTGCAACCATTGTTGTAAGAAAGCACATGTAATTCTGAAGTATTTTTTGCTTTAATTTAAAAAAAAAAAAGAGAACATGTACAAACATAAAGGGAAAAGAAAGAATAAACAACAAAGTGATGACACAAGAGCTAATGTAAAATCTAATCAATTCCTTCGTGTTGAAGAATATGACGTTATTAATCTTGTTGATATATAGTACATCCAATTCATTGGTTGATAGTGGTGCCTCATTACATATTACTTTCACGAGGGATATTTTCAATTCTCAACTTGGTGAGACTAGGTGAGAGTGAGACTAGATTATGCCATAAGAGGTTGTGTCACATGAGTGAGAAAGATATGATGGAGCTAGCCAGATGAGTTGATAAATCCACAGTTGCATAAATGTGTTCATAGCAAGAGATTGAGATTCTTGACTTGCATTGGTGCATTCTAATCTTCATACCCCTATGAAATATTTGGATTTATACATTGAAAAGTAAAGATATTCTCATGAATGTGTTCAAGCAATTTCAAGTCTTAGTTGAGAGAGAAACTAGGAAGAAGCAAGTGTATATCCATAAACAATGGTGGTGAATGCTTACGAATATATTTGATGCTTACTGTAGACAACAATAGCTTTAACATCAAAAGACCCCATAAGACTCCATATATAGTTTAATAGTGTGGCGGAAATGATGAATGGGCTGCAAAGCTCCACTTTCATTTTGGGTGTAACATTGAATATAATTATGTATTAACATGTCCTAATTCTTTCATCATGCATGTCCTTGTAATATGAAGTGATCAGGAGGAAGATTTGACTCAATATTGAAGATCTCTCTAGATTAATGCACGACCTAATAAGTTTCTGGATAAAATGGTTCGCACTTGCTCATACTGTCATACATAATAAGCATATAGCGATATTACTTTACACTGTTTACAAAACCCTCTCCATAGCATGGCACGTTTGCATCGCACATGAAAATCCATCCAACTTTCATCTAAAGATCTAAAGTTGCCATTCTGATCTGGTCCCATAATTTTAAATTTGAGAAAGGGGCTCACTTGAAAAATGAGAAAATCAATCCTGGAAATAGTGCTTAGAAAGAACACATAATTAATTAGCCAATTTGAGATAAGATAACTGCATCTTGAACTAGGTTAGTGCATGTTTGGTTTTAAGTTGAACTCAACTGAATCTTAATAGAGGTTTAAGATCAATCCTGCATATTGAAGGAGCTTAGTATATTCTCAAATTTCAATGTACTGAATGTAATTTTGAACTGAAAATTAAACATGAAAATTACATAACACTACAAAGGACAACATACTTTAGTGGTTGACCTCGTGCTTAGATCAGCTATGAAATGTGCTTAACAGACAAAAGTTGTGAAAACCCAAAAACCCTTTTAGGTTTCACCGACTTTATTTTCAAAAAATTTCCTTCCCCCACCAAGTCACCAACACCACCCACTGCCAATGCCAACTAGTTGTTGGTTTTCCTTGTTTGTTATTTTGTACGTTAGCTTCAGCATTCTGCCTCTCCCACCATTATTTTATCAACCATGATATCATTATTGATAAAAATGCATGATTATATAATATCTTAGTCTGCACAAACCCATTAATGTATCCCAACCTTAGAACCGTACACGTGGCCCACACACTCCAATGATCAGGTGGTGGGCCATACCCCAGATGGGTCTTCACCAACCAGCCCAAAGAATCTTTTCACAACTGCAACTCATTATAAATAATTAAATATTACTCGCTATTATCAGAATTATTATCAGAATATCAGTGTAAGTGTGCTTAGTAAATAGTATTATGCATGTGAAACCTGATCTGATTCGGGTTCTGTGCTGACAACACCTTATTCATTCATGACCATGCAATTTGAAGGGAACAAATAATGAAAAAAAAGTGATGGACTTGGTTTGCGGGTCTGACTAGTAGGTGAGACAGGACCATCAAAATGGTCATTCAAAGGTATCCAACGATTATAATTGAATCAATAATCTTCATTGTACCACTTTTTATTTGGGTAAAGACCTAAATATAGGAATTATATATAATATGTGATATGACAAAAAGAAATACGGAGAAAAAATGAGTGTAGGAGTGTTGTTCCTGTCATCGTGTATACAACATGGTGTATATGAATTGAGACTGTGTATTTGAAATAAGTGCCGCAATGGTCATACTAGTGCAAGGTCATTATCAATTTATTTTCACTTTATTTTTTTCCTAATGGGACTGTGATGGCTACACATAAAGAAGAAGGAAAGGCAAAGAGAAAAAAAGGGGATAGGTTGAAAAGGCAAAGACAACAATTGTATGGTAATGACCATCCATGGGACTATTCCCACCATGAGCAATTTGGATAAGCCAATGAGAACCTGTACAGAGCTTCTTATCCTCTCACTAAAGCAATCTGATTCATGATACAACATATTTGAGGGTCAGAGACACATGGAAAAGAGAAGAGAAGGGGGAAAAAATGACCAATTGCAAAGGGGCCAGCTGGCAACAAAGACCATAAGGTTCAGTCCACTTGATGTAGCAGCAAAAGGATAGAAGAAGAAAAATGGGGAAAAAAAGGAAGCCAAAGCTTTGGTTCCCATCACTTGTTTGCACAGTCAGATCCCACTTTGGATGTTAAGTTTGCTTTTACCAATTTGCCTCTTGCTAGATTGAATACCAACAAGAGAGTGAGATAGATTTCTTTCCTAATTATGAGAGAGAGAGAAAGACATAGTCTGTTAGTGGACTAGGCCCCTTTATAGTTTATAACGCAAGCGCATAAGGGTAGACCAGTCATCAAATTATTGGTCCCCCTCACTCCCTATGCAAGCTAAATATTTTATACATGTAATATACATCAGCTTAATATTACATATGTCCAAAATAAAATGGCAGGTTTGGACCGGTTTCTATATCATAATCAATTCTTAAACTCAAGCTTCTCACAGAAAGATCAGCTTCTATTTCATCAAGATCAATTCTTAAACCCAGAAACTACTGAAAGAAGTTTTTCACCAAAATTGATTTTAGCTTCAGAATCGGTTGCAGAAGGGTTTCTAAACATGCACAAAAAGATAAGCAATCCAAAACATGCGAATTAAGCATGTTTATACAGAAATACGCATGCTAATTGAGAAGGTTTGGTGTATGAGGGCCATCAAATTCTCCATCCCCCTCTTTTTCTCTTGAAAGAGATTCTCATGGCATGTAAAATGGACCCCTAGTGGTAGGGGTCCTCGAACGTGTACTTGAGTTACACTTTCCATACATAATTAATAGGTCTATCTGGCTATTATTCCACATTCAGAAAACAAATGATATAGACACAAAATGGTCCATGCAAATTCTGGCATTTATTAAACATCTGACAATTGCTAGCAATATCAATAAATTCTACAGTCAGATGGTACATCAATACATCTGGGAAAAATAATAATAAGAAACAAGCATTGAGATTAAAGAGATGGATAAGTTTATATGAGCCCAGGGATTGGATTCTTCCCACCTACAGTTTGAACTAACTATGATTTGAATCCAAATAAACAGACTAAGTTCCTTACAAAGGGAAGAGTTTTTGCTTCTCTACTGGTATGATATGGTGGAAGAGTTAGAGAACCTCACCTCTCTAAACCCTCTGTTTTCATACTTCTGAAACTTGTCTCAATTTACCACTATTTCACCAATGAACCAATCCTCAGAGCAGCTTCAACAATCTCTACTTCACCCTTTGGCAGTTTTCGGATATGATGAATTGAAAATAGAAGGAAAAAATACATAAACTATGAAGATACAACAACATTGAATGGTCCAATACCTGTATGACTTTATCTTCTGCACCATTCTCCTCCTAACCTTCCCTATTTTTCTATTCCCAAACCTGAGTCCTCTGACATAAACAAGAGCAAATGAAAAAATGTTTCTCTCACGATAGCATCTTTGTGGCCTGCCGCCGCAGCCGCCCACGCCAAGAACAGGAGAACTTCATTTGACATTGATAGTAGAAATCCCCTGGCTCCATATTACACTCAATAGCCACCATAGGAAAAAGCTATAAACGTCTTGAATTGAAAAATCTAATGCAGAATGGTAACAACTTGTGGAGCATCATCCCGCGGCCCATCAAGAGACCGATACATGTACAATAACTCAATATCATCAACTGCCGCCTCGTCTTCCTTGTTGATCACTTCCACAACAAGGTGGGGCAATGCTCGTGCAACATCTTGGCAAGCTTGGCGCGTCAATTTGCAGTTCGACATCCAGAGGAATCTCATGTTGTAATAATGATGCAACCCAGATCGCAAAGCTGCATCCCCAAATGGACAATCCCTGATTTCAAGCTTTTGCATATTAGGGCACCCTTCTAGCACATATTTAAGGGCCAGGTCAGTGTCCCCATTAAAGGCAACTGACAATGTCCTAACCAATTTCCCATACCTTCCAATATACTCAAAAGCCCGATCAGTCAGCAAACCAGACACAGCAAGTCGAGTGAGCTTCCTGCAATTCATAACAATAGCACCAAAACCCTCATCCATTGGTTCTTGAGTCACAGCATCCGGCCGATATCGCCCAATAATACATAGACGAAACACCAAAAGATCAGGACAGTTCTTTGACATAGCTACCACAGCTGCATTTGTCATCCTCTGGCAGAAAAACAAAATTGATTCCAATTTCCTACAACCCTTTGATATTGCTTCAAAACCAACCTCAGAAACTGGACCTTCAGACTCCTCCCGCGCATCCACAGGGAAAACTCGAAGCTCGCGTAGATCATGGCAAGTTGTAGCCACTGCCTGAAGGCCTTCATCACCAATCGAATCAAGAGCCTGCACAACAAAAGCAAAAATAGTAAGCTTCAAATATCTCTATTACTTGATTTGAGAATGAAATAAGAATTGCACAAGACAAAATCAGCAGCACACACCCACAATATCTGCAGCTTACGGCAGTGGCATATAACAGACCTCAGCTGATCTGCATTAACATCAGCATAGCTCAAATTCAATGAAGTGAGATTTGCACAAACTGGAAGAATGGCGGGAAGGTAATTAGCCCAAATCTCCCTGAATCCAGACAAACAAACCAATGATCTGCAAGCTGCAAAAGCAGAGGCATAATCAGGTTCCTGTTCCAAAGCCTCACTGTCACTGAATGAACCCGTTCCAAGATGCGTGAGCTGGGGAGCACGAAGCATTAACCGGTACAGCTGAGGCATGGACACAAAACGGTTCAATCTAAGTTTCTTCAAACCAGGTGACCTCGCTACCAGCCCCTCCAAAGCCTCAAAATTCACCGGGTACTCAACACAGTCGAAAACAAGAGACTCCAAATGAGTCTGAGTCTCTGGAAAACACGACACCCAATCCACCTCGTCCTCAGATACCGGCTCCACCAAGGATTCCACCACTTCAAGCACCCTCAGCAACCTGAACCAACAACAATACACACACAAATAAAAAGACAAATTCAACCCACACAACAATGCTAAGTCAAAATTCACAACTAACCCAATCACACTTGTTAATCCATCACTAAAATAAAACCCCAAATCACTGCTCAATCTTCATCACCAAGTTCAAGTACAAAAAATAAACACCTTTATTCAGTTCTCTGAACTATCAAGAGTTGATAATCAACAAATGAAGCTTCTAAAGCCTAACAATTGAACTAGGATGAAATGGGTGACAATCAATTTGAACTAATTTAATTTTTTCCTCCAAAAAAATTGAATTATCAATGTATCAAATTAGAGAGAAAATCTACTATAGTGATCTCTAGCCACGGCAATTACCTGCACTTGGAGGTAACGGCGGCGAGTCCGCGAGTGCCGAAGCCCTCGCAGCAAACGAGGACAAGCTCACGGAAGCCGGAGAATGAATCGGCAACGACGGCGAGATCTTCATCGGTGACAGACATGCGCTTGAGGTGGATCTTCTCAAGCCATGGATAAGCCTGAGCCAGCGCGGTTGCCCAGGGGGCGAAGTGGGCCCCCCAATCGTCCGGCATCAGATCGAAATCCGCGAACCGCGGCTTCCCCTTCACGGTAACAGACCGGACGCGGCTGAACCTGGCGGTGGCGCGGCGAGGCGACACCGCGTAGCAGTTCCCGATGAAAAGCTCGGATCGGGTGAGCGCCTCGGCGCGGCACCAGGAGCGGCACACCAATGAGGCGGCGTTGCGGTCGCGGCGTGAGGAGAGGAAGTGGAGCACGTTTTCCAAGACGTTCTCGAGGACCTGGTCCGGGAACTGTGCCTGGAGCTCCGAGCCGGAACCCGGTTGAGGGAGTGATGATGATGATGAGCCGGGTCCGGGTCGGGTTTTGGAGGAGGATGAGTCGGTGATTTGGCCGCCTCTGGCAAGATCCGGGAGGGAGGAGGATCGGTGGTCGTCGTCGGAGGTGGGCGGCGGAGGGTGGTTATCTCTCATTTTGTCCGATCTGAGTTGGATTCAGTGGAATCTTTGAGTGGTTGATGGGGGTGTTGGATTCGTGGGGGAAATGGGAGTAGAATAGTGAGAGAGGATGGAAAAGGAATAGGATTTAGAACTGAAATGGAAATGAAATGGAAAGCTTGAGTAGAGAGAGAGAGAGAGATTGTGTGGGTGGGGGGAAGATGATATGATATTATTGTAGATGGGGAGAGTGAGAGTGTGTGTATGTGAAAGAGAGAGAGAGTGAACATTTCTTTTTAAGTCCACCACACTAGTAGTAGTAGTAGTATGCATTGCCTTAATGCCAATAATCTTACCATACACTACTTCTTTTTTTTCAAACTGTTGCTGACTACCCTTGACTTTCTTAGAATTTAATCTTGTGATATTAATTATGAAAATCTAGCTTGTTTATAACTAGATTTACCATACACTAGCTTACATTGATGAGATGTCTTCTCAATTGATGCTCCCACCTCCATTGGAAGCATGTTTTGAGTGAAGCTAATTTAGTGGCGGATGCATTTGTAAAGAATGGTCTAACCTTGTTAATGCCTATGAAGATTTATGAAAGTGTATTATCCCTTGATTATGTACCCTTTAGATTCGATTATTGTAATACCCTCTATGAGAGGGGTTAGTTGGGCGCTTTAAGTCCCGAATATAACAACAACAAAAAAGCTTACATTGTAGAGATCCTTCTAATTATAGATTCTCTTAAGTTATGTCAAGTTAAAATTTCGTGTTTATCTCTTCATATGTGTTTCCTCCAATCCTTAACACTATAAGAATCAAGTAACTAACTCACATCCTTTAAAAAATTTAGTTTATGTAGTTAATTTCGTTAAAGTTGTTCTAAAATTGTATCAACTTTTCAGAATTACCCATAACTCGCTTTGTTAATTTATACTCTTCGTTAATGCTCGTGAGAGTGAAAAAGAAGAGAAAATTGAATTAATTAGGATTGTTTGACTTTACACTCAACACTTGTATTTATATTGATTCCAAATCAATGAGAAATCATACAATCAGTTTCCTTCATGGTATCACGACCTAATTTCTGACCTCTCTCTCTCTCTCTCTCTCTCTCTGACCTACTCCCTTGTGTCGTCCGCAACCAGCCAAGTCGTGCGCCTCCCTTTCATTCCGTCGCACCGTAGGCTGTTATTCTTGTTGCCCACTGTGCGCCCTCCACTGCTAACCTGCGCTCGCTGCTGCAAGACACATGCCCTTAGCCCATCGTCGTCTGCCTAAGCCCACACCCACTGCCATGCGTCTCCCGTCCGCCGCCACGCACAACACGTTTCTTCCTACAGCTCGTGCGCCCCGTCGTGTTCCGCCTGACCCTCTTGCTTTCGCCAACCACACACATGCGAATCTTCTCTTGCATCATGTCAACCTTTTATGACAATAGCTACCATGAACCTACCCCTACCATAGTGGATCCTCCGCCGAAGACACATTCCTCCTCCACCACCACCAAAATGGATTTTCATCCCGCTATTGCTGTTTCTAATATCAAGAACCATATTCTGATTGTTCTTGGAATGGAGAAGGACAAGAACGACACCTGGGCATAGCTACTCAAGATTCATGTCCGCTCTCACAAGATTCAGTGTCACATCATTCCTTCACCTGACAATAGCAAGAAGGTATATCCTGCCGACAGTATGTATTCCCCGTTACTTAATGTTTTGCAATGACTATAAATAAAAGTCAGGGGCAATCTTTATCTCATGTTGTACTGTATTTGTCAATGCCAGTCTTTACTCACGGGCAACTATATGTTGCACTTTCTAGAGTTAAATCTAGAAAATGGTTGAAGATGCTCATCATAGATGACGATGGAGTTGTATCTAACACTACACGCAACGTGGTGTATCAAGAAGTCTTCGATAATATTTGACATGTAAGTGCTGATTTATCTTACAATTAATTTCAATTTAAATTTTATTAATAGGAAAACTGATATGGTTATTCTTTTTATTGTTGACAATATAAAAAGATGTCAAGCAGTTTATTGATCATCTAATTCGAAGGGTTATTGGTGTTTCTATAAGATTTGCTTAACACTTTCAAATTATACACAGTTTATATTTGTGTTGGTTACTGATTATTACTCTAATATAAATTTTTTCCTTTGTAGGCTCTATAGCTCAAATATGCTTGATTGAAAACATGATCGGTTATGCAGTTTTTATCATTAATCATGGACTACAACTTCTAATAAGCGTTCATGTTGTTGTCATTGTTATGTTTATTTTATTTCAATTTCAAGGTAATGCATTCCTTAAAAACTTGGTTCTTATTACTATTCAAATGTTGACATAGTGAGGTCTATACAACCGCATCAAATTAATATTTTGACTGTGGTCCATTCATCTACATGTTTGTAATATATCTTCTGTTCCATATCTCTTCTACTTACTAAAAAGAGGCTAAACTAAGTAAAAACATATTCCTACTGATTCATCTTTACAATAAATTCAATCGTCGTGCAACGCACGGGTAAAGAACACTTGGAATTAATGAAAAGGGTAGAGACTAGAGAGGATTTGGGTATTTGTGATGAAAGAGAGAGAGCATGGAGATTCTCATGGCTAGGAGACACAGACAATAGAGGTTACTGTTATTCACTCCTGTCCATGTTATATGACTAATTTAATTAAGAAAAATACTATCAACATTTTTGTTATGATTATTCCACCATCATTTTCTTATTTATTGATTGGAATTTATTTGAGCTTTCATTAAACATATTGGTCTCGTTTCTAATTTAGTTAGATTCACATGAATTTTAATTAATAAATAAGAGAGTGTTCATCTTAAACTAATTAGAGTGAAAATAACTTATGTTGGGCTTAGCTTTGTTAGATAGATCTAATTACCGATTAGCTCTGTTTAAATAGATCATCTTAAAAGTCTAATCTTATTTAAATGTTTGTTCTATAATAAGTCTTTTAAATAGACCGGAAAACTACATACCAAAAAAAAATGCTAGACTAGAAAACTTAGTGTTATTTTGATTTTCGTTGAAAATTGTTGTTTGAATTAACGTGATTTTCCAAACATGATTTTTTAAAAAATTATGTTTGAGGGAATGTGATTTATATTTGAGTGATTTATAACAAAGTGATTTTGAAAAAGTGAATATTGTTTGAATGATATTAATACACTTGCACGCAGGGTAATACCAATCCATACCCTCTGCAATATAATTAACAGTACCAAGAACAACACAATAGGACTTCTGAAAAATTAAATTCAAAAATCAAAATGTATAATATATGTTGTAACTAAATATGGAATATAAATTATTATTGAATTGTAAATAAAAATTATACCTCAGCAAGATCTTTGAGTTGCTCGATGGTTTTCCCATCACTCTGTTTTAGGAAATCATCTTCAAGGATAGATTTTCTTGCCGAATCTTGCAGCGGGCTAATGACATGTGCATCAGTATCATTTGATTCCAAGAACTTGGAAGATAGCCGATTACATAATTTGATATGAATAGAAAAAATGAAAGAGATGTAAAAACCAGAATAGGACTCACCGAGCTCGGAGGGGGGCAGCTTCTTGTATGAGAGGATTAAAAAGAACCCTTGTAGCCCCATACACATTTTGGAGACTTGTCTTACCTGTAAAAAAAATAGGATAAAGGAAAAAAACATGCGCAACTAAACTTTGATTATTCGACACCAGATCAAACTTTTAAATACCTTTAAAGGGCTTTATCGACACCAGAAATAATCACGACCGCTTTCACCAACACCAAAAAACGAAATCTGGTATACACGTCTTTCACTTAGCAAAGATTGAAATCGGTATATAAGAGTCTTCCTAACCGAAGCGTGAATCTTACAACCCTAAAATTCAATAAAAAGAGAACACAAGAGATTTACCAACCATTAAAAAAATGAACTTAAAACATGGTGATTATGTGAAAAAGTGATATACCTTGTCATCCATAAAAACCATGTCCATGGAAAATGGAAGCTTCGAGCCATATAAGCTGGGACTAAGCCATAAATGGTTCACCTTTGCAACAATAGTCCAGTTCTCCTTCGAGGCATCGATGGTGGCGAGATCGTCGATTGCCATAAGAACAAAGTACATTTCAAAGCTTATAGTTGGTGGGAAATGGAAGGATGAAGTTGAAGAATAGCATGAGGTGATTTATATAGCAATTTCAGAATTAGAGTTACTGATGAATGTAAGTTAAAAAAGAAAAGAAAATTAGGGTTACTACTGCACGGTATTTGAAATTGGTAGTCAATTACCGAGTATGAAAAAACCTTGCAATCAGTGGCTACGGAATTGATTAAATTATGGAATTAAATTAGGTCAATTCAATTATGGCATTAAATTAGGTCGTTTAGGGAAAACAGTGGAAACACGTTATTAATGACTTATTATTATTTATGGAAACGCATAATCACCATAATCACCATATTTATGTATCAACCAAACCGTGTTAACCATATATATAAAAAAAAACCGTCATTATAGGAATAATATGGGTTCAAATTAAAATTGGTGTTAATTATATTATTGTTTTTAAAATCTCATTCTATAAAATATTACCATATCTCTTTTTATTTTTAAACTGTATCTTTGCATGGAAATCAGTACCTGCAATTCATTCTCAATATAATTGACTTTAATTCTTATGAGATTTGGTACCTAAAAAACCGAATCAATAAGCACACTGGTTCAATGAAAATCCGTGATAACTGGATATTTATTTACGGTATGCTGCGAGAGAAAATTGATGGTCGTTTGATTCCGGTGGTAATACTATTTCGACTACAACTCATAAATGGTAATTATATTTAAACACGTAGATCTTTTTTAAAAACATCAGTTATTTGTAATTAAATAGTTGATATAGTAAAAATGCTAATCAACCATTAATGTGCAAATTTTATGTTAGCAATTAATGAGGGGATAAAAAAAATTAAAATCAACATTCAAAAGACTTTCAATAATGGGACTTCATAGAAAACTCAAATGAAAATGGACTGGTAATATTTTGGTCCAAATCAATATGAGGGTGACACTTGTCAAGCAAAGAAGGGGGTTGAGTGAGAGTTATTCTTAGAATGTCAAATCAGCTAGGTGGAGCTCACAATGTTCCTCTTTTCTAAAGTATATAGATATAGATTTGAGAGATTTTCATTTTCATTTCCGTTTCCAAGCTTTTGTACTTTTCTTTTTCTTCCCTTTCACGTGTTCTGGTTATTTCTCAACTTACAGTTTTTCTGCATGTTCAGGTCAATTTAAATAGAATACATCTAAACTTTTTGTTATCTACACATAACACATAAGACCATTTTATTTTTCTTTTCCAAATCCCCAAAATCCAAATGGAGCTATGAGCTATCAATGTCGTAGTACGTATATCACTATGTTTTGTTTGGAATTTGGATAGAGATAAACCATATTGGTAAATACTTTTCAAACCACATTTTTTTATAATTTTATAATTAATTTGTATTATTTGAAAAAAAAAAGCCGAGATAATAATCATGCCAGAAAAGAATATCATAGCTGTCATTCACCAAACAACTCGTCGGTTCATCTGGTCGAAACACGGAGGAGCCCGGGGTGGCACCATGCTCGTTGGCAAACAGTAGTGGAAGATAAAGAGCATGGAGGAGTGGGTGTGCGTGATATGCGTCTTGCAAATACAACGATGTTGGGCAAGGCGGTGTGGAGTATGATTCATAAGCCAGGGAAGCTTTAGGTCAGGGTGCTAGCGCATAAATACTTACGAACGTCATCCTTTTTCCAAGCCATCGCGCCGACCAACGCATCTCTGGTTTGGAAGGGTCTGCTGCGGGCCAGGGACCACCTTCGGGAGGGTTTGCGCTTTCGCCTAGGAGATGGGACTTCATCAATCTGGTACTCTGATTGGTCCGGGACCGGAATTATGGCTGAAAGCCTCCCTTTCGTTCATGTGTCAGATTCTGCACTCCATTTGGCAGATGTGATTTAAAATGGTAATTGGGATTTTCGCAGGCTCTACACAATCCTTCCTCCGGAGGTGGGGGAGCTCTTCATGAAGGTGCAACCTAATCTTATGGCTGGGTGTGAGGATAACTGGATTTGGGAAGACGGCAACAGAGGGATATACACAATGAAGGAGGGGTATCGCTTGCTGATGGCGCAAGGTAGAGTTGAGGAAGGTACTAACAGAAGCTGGATTTGGAAACTCGAAGTTCCGAAGCGGGTCAAGGTTTTCATTTGGCTAGTGGTCTGTCATGGTCTGCAAACTAATGACCACCGATTTCAGTGTCACTTGTCCGCGTCGCCCTCTTGTTCGCGGTGTTCAGAGGCAATGGAAGATTCATTGCATTGCTTACGTGATTTCCCTCATTCGAGGGAACTTTGGAGAAGGATGGGAGCTTTATCTTGGAGGGGATTCCGTGACATGGATTTGGAGCGTTGGATCAGAACCCAGATCTGTGGGAAAAATGGCATCAAATTTCTGGCGTGCATTTGGGGAGCCTGGAAGTGGCGAACCAAGATGGTTTTTGAGGATAGACCCTAGGATGTAGAAGATGCTTGGCGTCGGGTGCGTCGGGATCATGATGATTATAGAACCTTGCTTCAGAATATTGTGGTATCGGGTGTTGGTGAACTCTTATGCAAAAGATGGATTGCTCCCCCAGTGAGATTCGTGAAGATGAATGTTGATGGTAGCTACATGTAGGATGACAATTGTATGGGAGGTGGTGGTGTTCTCATAAATAGCCATGGCAACTGGGTGTTAAGATTCTCTTACCATGGCAAAGGGGGGGAATCCCTCTTTGCTGAGCTGGGTGCGCTTCGTGTTGGCCTAGAATTGGGTTGGAAAGCTGGCCATAGGAAGCTGGTGGTGGAGCTTGATTATAGTGATGTGTTGGCTGCCTTAGAAGACCTGAATTGTGGTGATTTTATCCCTGAGATCGAAGTTGTTCGCTGTCTCATTAGTCGTAATTGGGAGGTGAGGTTGAGAGTTATCCCCCGAGACTACAACAGGCCGACGGATTGGCTTGCTAAGCATGGTGCGTCGGCTCCTGACTGAGGAGGGGCTTCGCGTTTGGAGGGATCCGTGTGTGAAACTCCAACCGCTCCTGCTCCTCGATTGTTTAGTTGTTCAGTAGTGTTGCGTGTTTCTTTTAATTTTCCGATGTACAAAAAAAAAATATACTAGAAATGAATATAAATGAATTGTTTGGATTGAGTGAAAAAGAAGGTAAAATAAAATGCAAAGTAAAAGAAAGGAAAATATGTATAACATGTAATTACAATTTGATCCTTTCACTTAATTAAAATAATTTGAGATATATGTGTCAATTTTTAATTTATTATTAACAACTAATTTAAATATTTTTATAATTACTATTGATGTATAATCATTATATTTTTATAATTACTATACAATGATCCTTGAACCAGAATTTGAAAAAAAATCATTCGTTAAACATAAAACATTAACACAGCACATAAAAAGTGAAATAATAAAGTTGCCAATGGTGTGAAGAAAACTAATATACTCTATATCACCGTTCAGATTTTCATTCCCCTCAATTTCCATGATAATCCAAACAAATAAAAAGTCGTTTTATTTGAATAAAGCATAAAGGTCTTAAACTTTCGTAGGAGTATACTTATTGTCGATCATAATTTCTACCAATATCTAATAGTTTTATTTGAATAGAAAATCAATATGATACTCATAATTCTTAGCAATAAAATATAATCATAGTTGCAGTTGCGTATGCTCAAAATGCTTTACACCAACTCAAATTTTGAACAAAGGTAGTCTTAACAACTCACATTATTGTATATTATAGACCAGGGATCACTTATAGAATTGACTGGACCACCACTTCCCTAGTTTATCATCAATTTGCATTGCGTAACTCAATTTTTTTTCTTCTTTTGTTTACATCTTAAGGTTCTTTTAATAGGAGTTTATATCTTAATTAAGTTAAAGATATTGTTTAACTTGCAAACACACTCGGATTATATGGGTGACTTCTACATGAAATACCTCAATGAATGAGATGTTGTTGATTTCCAAATAGTTTGGGGAATAGGTAATTTTGTAGGTCCGCTGAGAAATCAGTATAATGATTCCCTAAATAAACTATTACTCGATAAGAGACTATGTTCTGCAATACAAATTTCTAAGATAGTCTTAAAAACTCTTAATATTTACCTTGAATGATTTATATAGTTTGTTAGCATAATTGGCCGTTAAAACCTGTCACAGCTGAATTGAGATGAAGAGTTTTTTTCTTCTTTCAATAATTTGTCAAAGCTATTGACAGCACCCGGCCTAACTTCTTCAATTCAAGGTAGATAAAAACAAACCGAAAAGGAAAGAAGCTGAAGGAGTTTGGGTCAAAAAAATTAAAAGATATGCTTGAGATTCCCCATTGTAGCTTTCAACATGTCATTTCCATTTTCAACTAAGTAATTTTTTTGGACAACCAGGGGAGGGCACAAATTTTAGACTCGAGTAGGCCACCGACCTACAAAGACATGGCTAAATGCATGATGAAATTGAAGACTTGGTGTACAGCTGAACTTGTTCTTAGCCTAGCTAGGTACATAACAATGTAAACCATCTACTAATAATATTGAGGTAGGAAAATTAAGGCAATACACCCCAAACTCATACAGTTCACATATAGCTAAAAGCCAGAGATGAATTGAGTATTTGGAAACTATTTCATATTTGATTCTGAAGAGGAAAACCTAACTTCAAAGTTTTAGAATTAATATGGATGAAAAACAACTTGATATAAAGTTATGGATACTCCCTAAAGTTATACATGATTCATATGTGTTCTTGCTAGTGTTTGAATTTTTGTTATCGGGAGAAACTTAGATAAGTTCCTTAAATCCATTTCACCAAGTTTACCAATCATGTGATGACACATGTGCAACTATTTCTAAAAATAAATGTCATTTATTAAAAATTTATTGTCAAAATTTGAAAAATTACACATAAACTTAATGGAATGGAGGTAAGAAACTTAATCTAAGTTTTATCCTTTGTTATATTCATTAAAAAACTCTTTTATTTTGGTCGGTCTAAATGATCACACAATTCATTACCATTCTAATCATACTAAACGACTACACGACCAACGTCAATGAAGTTGGCTGATTGCGACGATCAAACACAGTTAAAATAAAATATCAGAGCATGACTTCGTTCTTCTAAGGTTAACTATAAAGCTAAGTTGTTAGAATTATGGTCAAATTAACTTAACCAGAATTAAAACCTCAAAGCCATCTAAATGAAAGACTTGCAAATGGTATAGTTTATCAAACGACTATTATATAATTGTTTAATTGCACCATAAACTTCCGAAAACTCATGCTCTCTTATTTCTCTTATAGACTTTGAGAATTTTTATCTGATTTTCAATATGTTAAGCATTAGTGTGCCTTTTATAAATACTTCCTCGTCTTAAATATTCAATGCATTGCTGCTGTGCTCTTTGCCGTGCACCATAAGAGGTTGGTCTGCCACAATTTATGGACGATCAACTCTTAATGAATTGAAAAAAGTGTTTTTAATTAAGGTAATGAAAATCCAAACACATCGATAGTTGCAATTCATATGTTTGGTTGATTTGCTAGAGCAGAATCAACAAGTAGGTAAAAGGGACTTATCGTTAGCATGTGGGGGCTGGAGCTTTAATATATGGTGAAAAACTGAAAAGGATGTGAAATTGTGAATGGTCCACTGCAATTGCAACATTGAACATTTTTCTATGCCACCGCCTATGTATATATGACTATTCCTCATCCGTTTCTGTGCGGGGACCTTTCTGTTTGGTTTGTTTATAAGGACAGAACAATAGTATACGAACACTGATAGACACTAGACCTTGATCAAATTTAAATTCACATAGAAATTGAACATGTGAGCTAGCTTTTTAAGATGCTCATCAGTCACTGCATTTTTGTGACAACTTCTCCATGCCATTGAGATTCCATTAGTGTTGGCAAAGAGAAGCTACTTTATGGTTTCATGCTTCAACCCCACTTGCATGGATTTGGTTCTAAAGTTGAATTGTAGAGTTCTTAATAAGAGGGGAAAAAAGATGCAATGTAAGCCAGTCTTTTGATTTTTTGAGCATAGCCTTGCCTTTCATGCTATGCTAGCTAGCAAGGGATAGGAGCTAAAACTAACATAAAATAAACCAAAGATTTTAAAGTTTCAACTTTCAGGCTCCATCGAATTGGAGAAAGTCTTGAAAGCTACCTGTCTGTGTTTTCAAATCATACACCTATGACCATATTATATTAACAGAATCTGTCTACTGATAGTGAAGAAAAATATAATTCCCTATCAAATAAATGGCTATAATCTCAAATTTACTCTAGTTGGGTGGAAGAATTAAAAATGCATTGATGATAATATCTAATATTGTAGGATTTTTCCTCTCTTTGGATGCCTTATTATGTTTCACTTTCATCCGTAAATTCAAATAACATGTTTGGTTTGACTTCTCTTTCATTAGAATCAATTATGAAATCCAAAAGCTACTTAGAAAAGTTTCTCCCTATAATTGATTTTCCATTCAGAATCAATTGTAAAATATTTGCAAACATGTACATAAAATTGAGAACTCTGAAGTACACGGGTGTGTATAATGCACTTGAACTTTGAACAAAGGTTGAGTGAAGTACCATAAAGTCATTTAAAGTAGCTCTACATTGATGCAATCCCAAACAAATGGAAAAGCATTAAAGGCATCTTGCATAGATTGGTACATGTAGTAGCTACATAATTTTGGGGTGATGTGTTAAATTATTTTAATAATTAATGTGGCCCATGTAACTTATAGAACTAATTTTATGAAAAGATCCTCAATGTGATGGTCATTAGGATATTAAAGCAATTAAAGTTAGTTTGGGGTTTCAAAATTCAATTTTGAATTCCCTCTCCTCTTCCTTCAGAAAATTAAAAGATAGTGGGTGGTTACAATAACCAACCTACAATAAAGGGTTTACTGAGCAGTTTTCAAAGTAACGTATTCTGCTTCTCTTCTCATCCATCAGAGAAGGACTGAAAGTGGAAGGCAAAGAGGAGAGAAAAGGATTCAGAGAGCTTAAGGATTTCTTCATGGATTCTGGCATGAATCAAGGTTAGTTATCTCCTCCCTTTAAAGTTAGTGAGAATCATATGAATTAAAGATCCTGGCTTAGGTTTTCTGTAAGTTGAAAACCCTAGAATAGATGAAATTTGCTTACAATTGGTATCAGAGCCAGGTTGTAAATTTCTTGATTCTCCATGAAAGATGAATTCTCTAATTTTTATGAACCCTAATTTTAGAATTCGAAATTTATGGATTCAATTATAGTATTTTTGTTTCCGCTGCCTTGTGCTAATTGGCTGTGGCTGACCGAAACTGTATTTCAATGGACGTGTCATGTGTATAGTTTAAAAAGATATGGCAATTGACAGTAGCGTTTGTTTACCTATATTGACATGTATATATAGGTGTAATTGAAATTGAATTGCAAACCTAGTAGAGTAAATTAACTTAAAGGAGACATACATACTCGTACATTAAAATAATATTATATATTAAATGAGTATGTATTGTGAAATCATTGCAAAATTTACCTACTGAAAGTTATAGCTTCCGCGTTACTAATTTTGCATAAAAGACAAATTGCTTATAAGGTATAGATCATGAAATTAAATATATGAGGGATTTGTATCATCAAAGTGGTCAAATGTGTTTATTTAATTTCATGATATATGGTTGCAATTTACAACCCATGGTTTTGATGCTATGAAAAGATTTAATGGGCTTATGATGCTTCATTATTATAAGAAATATTTGTGTCACCCAAAGGTAGACCATTACTTATAATGTATGGCATTAAAGAAAAGAATTGACATACTTGAAAAATGTGTTTATATATCTAAAGATTTATAAACATGTTAATTATTTGTCTATTGAAGTAGTCTTTAATAGCATTACTATTCTTTGAAGTTATGAATTTAAGTTACATCCAAAGATGGGCTTAAATCCATAGGTAAAGTTATTTGTTTGAATCCATTTAAGTTACTCAAAGCATTAATGTGTAAGCTCATCAATGTTTTGCAGCTATGACTTCTTTGTCTGCTGGGGTCACTGGGGTGATCAAGTTCAATGGTCTTAACTATGCTGATTGGTCGGAACAGATTCAGTTTCAACTGGGTTATATGGATTTAGACCTAGCAATAGTTACAGACGAAAAGCCTGCAGCCATTACTGAGACCAGTACAGATGATGACAAGTCTTATTATGAGGCTTGGGTAAGGTCTAACAGGCTGTGTTTGAACTTGATGAGAATGACAATGGCTGAAAATGTTAAGCCATCCATGCCCAAAACAGACAATGCAAGGGAATTTATGGCAAAAGTTAAGGAGTACTCACAATCAGACATAACTGACAAGTCCATTGTGGGAACTCTAATGAGTGAGTTGACGACCAAAAGGTTTGATTGGTCTCAACCCATTCATGATCATGTGACTAGCATGGCAAATCTGGCAGCAAAGCTGAAGTCCATGGGTATGGATGTAAGTGAGTCTTTTCTCGTGCAGTTTATTATTAACTCACTTCCTTCTGAGTTTGGCCAGTTCCAGGTGAACTACAACACCATTAAGGAAAAATGGAACTTTCAGGAAATTAAGGCCATGTTGATTCAGGAGGAAGGGAGATTAAAGAAAGAGAAAGACCACTCCATTCATCTCACGACTCATGATGGAGCTAGTAGCAGCAAGGCTAAACCAGGTAAAAAGGAACAGAAGAAGGACAAAGCCTTAAAGGTTAAAGAGGGCCGAATCCATAAGGAGCATGTGTGCTACTTCTGTAAGAAGGCTGGACACTTCAAGAAAGATTGTCCGAAAAGAAAGGCTTGGTTCGAAAAGAAAGGTACATTTTATGTTTCAATTAGTTTCGAATCAAACCTTATTGAAGTACCTAACAATACCTGGTGGTTGGATTCTGGTGCAACTACTCATGTGTCACATATTATGCAGGGATTCCTTTCGATCCAGCCCATAAGAGGAACTGAAAAGTTTCTGTACATGGGAAACAGGATGAAAGCACGAATTGAAGGAATTGGGACTTACAGATTGATCTTGGACCCTGGTCATCAGTTAGATCTAGAAAAGTGTCTATATGTTCCTGGATGTGCTAGAAATCTTGTTTCAGTAGGAAAGTTGGATCGCTTAGGTTTTGATTTTAAGATTGGACATGGTGGTTTTTCTTTGTATAAACTTGCGTACTATTATGGTTCTGGTACTTTGTTGGATGGTTTATACCGTTTCAATCTTGATGTTAATTTTGTTGAATCCCTGTTTAATGTTGAGCACAATAGTAGTGTTAAATGTACTGCACGTAATGAATGCTCTGCTTTCTTGTGGCATAAAAGATTAGGTCACATATCCAAAGAAAGGATGATGAGGTTAATGAAAAGTGAAATGTTGCCTCAATTGGATTTTGCTGACTTGGATATATGTATGGATTGCATTAAAGGCAAGCAAACCAAACATATATCAAAGAACCCGGCTACAAGAAGTAGTCAACTCCTTGAGTTGATACACACTGATATCTGTGGTCCTTTTGATGTTCCATCTTGGGGTGGAGAAAAGTATTTCATTCTCTTTATTGATGACTTCTCACGTTATTGTTATATGTATCTGCTGCATGAAAAGTCTCAATCAGTGAATGTCCTTGAGATATTCATTAATGAGGTGGAAAGACAGCTAGATAGAAAAGTGAAAGTTGTGAGGTCTGATAGAGGAGGTGAATTTTATGGTAAATTCAATGAAAGTGGACAATGTCCAGGTCCTTTTGCAAAGCTTCTTGAAAGTCGGGGCATATGTGCACAGTATACATTGCCCGGTACACCACAACAAAATGGTGTAGCAGAAAGGCGGAATCGTACTCTTATGGATATGGTTAGAAGTATGTTAAGTAATAGTAATGTACCTTTTTCATTATGGATGCATGCATTAAAGACAGCCACATATCTGCTTAATAGGGTTCCTAGTAAAGCGGTTCCTAAGACTCCTTATGAACTGTGGACAGGAAGGAAACCTAGTTTAAGGCATTTGCATGTTTGGGGTTGTCAAGCAGAAGTAAGGTTATACAATCCCCATGAAAAGAAGCTTGATGAAAGAACCGTTAGCGGTTACTTCATTGGCTATCCTGAAAAATCAAAAGGGTACATATTCTATTGTCCTAACCATAGTACGAGAATTGTAGAGTCTGGTAATGCTCAGTTCATTGAGAATGGTCAGTTCAGTGGGAGTGATGAATCACGAAAGGTGGATATTCGAGAAACTCAAGATAATTCAATTGATGTTTCTCCTCATATTGTTGTTCCTCTTGTATCACAGTCACATAACACAAGGAAACAACAAATTAATGTTCCAAATCCACAAAATGAACATGAAAGTAATGAGCCAACTGACAATGCACAAGTCACAAATGAACAAGTGGGAAAAGAGGCACAAGAAATAGCATTAAGAAGGTCTGAAAGACCTAAGAGATCAGCTATTTCAAATGACTATGTGATTTATTCACTTGAGAATGCATGTGACTTGAGCATTGATGAGGATCCAGTCTCGTTCAAACAAGCCATGGAATGTAGCAATTTTGAAAAGTGGTTCAATGCTATGAAAGAAGAGTTGAAATCTATGGACGACAATAAAGTATGGGAACTAGTCGAGTTGCCTCAAGGTTCAAAACGAGTCGGATGCAAGTGGGTCTTTAAGACTAAACATGACTCGAAAGGCAACATTGAAAGATATAAGGCTAGACTTGTCGCCAAGGGTTATACTCAAAAGGATGGCATTGACTACAAAGAAACCTTCTCTCCAGTTTCTAAGAAGGACTCTTTGAGAATTGTCATGGCTTTGGTGGCTCATTATGACCTAGAGCTTCACCAAATGGACGTAAAAACCGCTTTTCTGAATGGTGACTTGGAAGAAGAAGTTTATATGGACCAACCAGAGGGTTTCTTGACCACAGGAAAGGATAATTTGGTGTGTAAGTTAAAGAAATCAATATATGGACTAAAACAAGCTTCCCGACAATGGTATCTCAAGTTCAATGATACCATTACGTCATTTGGTTTTGTAGAGAACACCGTTGATCGGTGTATCTATATGAAGGTCAGTGGGAGCAAGTTTATTATTTTGGTTCTGTATGTTGATGATATCCTACTTGCTGCTAATGATATCAGTTTGTTACATGATGTAAAGAAATTTCTCTCTAACAACTTTGAAATGAAAGATATGGGTGAGGCATCCTATGTTATAGGAATAGAAATATTCCGTAATAGATCAGAAGGGTTGTTAGGATTGTCTCAGAAAGGTTATATCAATAAAGTGTTAGAGAGATTTAGAATGAAAAGTTGCTCCGCAGGAATAGTTCCAATTCAGAAAGGGGACAAGTTTAGTAATATGCAATGTCCTAAGAATGATTTGGAACGAAAGGAAATGGAGTCTATTCCCTATGCATCAGTGGTTGGGAGTTTAATGTATGCTCAAACATGCACTCGGCCAGATATCAGCTTTGCTGTTGGAATGTTAGGCCGATATCAAAGTAATCCCGGAATGGACCACTGGAAAGCTGCAAAGAAAGTCCTTAGGTACTTACAAGGCACCAAGGATCACATGCTTACATACAGGAGGTCAGATCACATTGAAGTGGTTGGCTACTCGGATTCAGACTATGCTGGATGTGTAGATTCAAGGAAATCTACATTTGGTTATGTATTTTTGCTCTCTGGTGGAGCAATATCATGGAAGAGTGCAAAACAATCAGTTATTGCTACTTCAACTATGGAGGCTGAATTTGTGGCTTGCTTTGAGGCCAGTATTCATGCATTATGGTTGCGGAATTTTATCTTAGGGCTTGGTATTGTCGACAGTATAGAAAGGCCGCTAAGAATTTATTGCGATAATTCTGCAGCTGTCTTCTTCTCTAAGAATGATAAGTACTCTAAGGGTGCAAAGCACATGGATTTAAAGTACTTAGCTGTCAAAGAAGAAGTGCAGAAACATAGAGTGTCTATTGAGCATATTGGTACTGATATGATGATAGCGGATCCGCTAACTAAGGGATTGCCGCCCAAAACATTTTCTGGCCATGCTGTAGAGATGGGCATTATAGACAAGTCCTTGTTAGCATAATATTATAGAATGCATATGTACATATGATGGGTTTGCTTGTATGGACATGACACTTATGAATTCAATTAAATATGTGTTTCTGTTTGTTTTACTTGTTATTCATAGTACGGTGTATACGTGTATGGCTTAGATGAGATAACAAGTTGTGTTTTGTTTGAAAACATTAAAGTTGAACATTGCAGGAAGTGTTCATTAAAGTTGTTTTGTTTTGAGTTGGTTCTGTGATACATGGAAGGGATCATGTCGCATGATGACTTGTGACCGCCATGATCCGATCATCTCATTTCAATTAAAGATGATGACTTGATAAATTTCAGCGTAAAGCGCGCACTTATGGTTTGTTGAATCATCAAGTCGTCACATGGGCCAAGTGGGAGATTGTTAAATTATTTTAATAATTAATGTGGCCCATGTAACTTATAGAACTAATTTTATGAAAAGATCCTCAATGTGATGGTCATTAGGATATTAAAGCAATTAAAGTTAGTTTGGGGTTTCAAAATTCAATTTTGAATTCCCTCTCCTCTTCCTTCAGAAAATTAAAAGATAGTGGGTGGTTACAATAACCAACCTACAATAAAGGGTTTACTGAGCAGTTTTCAAAGTAACGTATTCTGCTTCTCTTCTCATCCATCAGAGAAGGACTGAAAGTGGAAGGCAAAGAGGAGAGAAAAGGATTCAGAGAGCTTAAGGATTTCTTCATGGATTCTGGCATGAATCAAGGTTAGTTATCTCCTCCCTTTAAAGTTAGTGAGAATCATATGAATTAAAGATCCTGGCTTAGGTTTTCTGTAAGTTGAAAACCCTAGAATAGATGAAATTTGCTTACATGATGTGCAGGCCCAATTCATTTGTCATGTTATACCAGAAAGAAATTTCAGAAAAGAATCACATTACAGAATTTGTACAATTCACATTCATTCCTCACTATTACCAAAAAAACAAGAAATCTATCCATAATATGGATTTATGGGTTTGCGGAAACCTTTATCAATGGCTGCTTAATTACCTGGGAAAATCAAATCAAATCAATGGCACTAACAAGTTTGGAAGTCATGGATTAGGTGTTGGAAAATTGTGTGTATTTCAAAAGTTCAATGTCCCACATTATCTATGTGATGAACCTTTTAATAGCTTATATTTCAAACTTCAAATGGTGGTGGTAAAATGCTTATATGGTAATGAATTGGTCCTCGTTGGCCCAATGTAAACAAACAAAGCCCAAGTAAGCTTTTAATTATGTATTATCTTACTCACGTAAATTCATCCCTCGAGTCATTTGACTGATGATGTGACATGATGACATGTAAGCTTTTAATTATGTATTATCTTACTCACGTAGAATAAACAAAGGGACCAAAATACATTAAAAAAAATCATCATACCAAATCATCTTCATCCTCAATGATTCTTCCTCCCTTTGATGTTGATGACGATTGAACTAGCGGCGTCCTTTCATCTGTGGTGTTAAAAGTAGCCAAGTTTGCTCATTTCTCAATGACGATGACGACGTACTCCTCCAACGATGACTACGTTGTACTCCTCCTTTGACACTGACAACAAAAGCAACACCAAATTAGTTCATTCCTTCCCTCGATGACAGAGATACCTAGGTTGAACTCTGACGTCAATCTCTTCTCCTTCGAGGTCTGCAGAGGAGTAAATGGTCTAAGAAGATTTATCACATAATTTGATATTTATGTGATAAAAGCAGTGTTATTAAACTCGGCCCGGTGATCGACTCGGTCAGGGCACTGGGTCAATGGGTCACTGGTTCAACCGGTGAGTCAAAGGTTCAACCGCTTAACTCGGTTTATGTTAAAAATTAAAAATCCATAATATAAAGTAGCAGCATATATTAATAACAATAAAATATTTATGATGATATATATTACAAATTTAATATATATTATTTAGTAAAATACATAATTAATTTTTTACGGTATATACATAATTAATCTAAGAGTGATATATTTTTTAACTAAATTAATTGGTTGGCACCAAGAACCACATCTGCCGCAAAAAAGGCTTACAGCCCAATACTGTAGTCCAATGCCTATTAAGAAGAGATAACATTGAACATAATATAGTAACAAGAAACAACGTTAAAAGAGCAAGCATGTAACAAAAAAAAAAGCGTTAAAATAGCAAGCAGAGCCCATACCCATCATTTAATATATAAGACTCAGTGCAACCCTAATTGATAGTGCACAACCGCAATATGAGAGAGATAAGGTTTCTTGGTTTCGAAATTACTTCCCAATGTCATACAGAGAGCAATTTCCTTTGAAGCAATCAACCAGTATTTTCTTTTCCAATGTCATACAAAGAGCAACTTCACGCCATCTCTCCTATCTGATACTTTTTTTTTTCTTCTTCTTCTTCTTCTTCTTCTTCTTCTTCTCTTTCTATTTCATTTGAATCCATCGATCAGTATTTTCCTTTCTTAAGAAGGGATTGAAGAAAAGAAAGAGTAGGAGTGAGGAAATTTAGATCCCGTTCTCCACTCAACAGTGAAGAAAACCAGTGTCAGCCTCCATAAAAAAACTCTGTTTTTTCCTTCCTCCAAAACGGATTTGACATTTAATTTTAAAAAAAAAGATTGACATCCGGTTGAACCGAGTCAGGCCGAGTCACCGGGTTTTTTACTAAACCGGCCGAGTTAAAACGGTTCGTACCGAGTCAGATGCATGGCCGATCCGATGTGTGGCTCGAACCGGCCAGGGGTCCGGTTCACGGTCGAACCGGCCGGTCCGAGCCGAGTTTTATAACACAGGATAAAAGTTTTGATATTTATGGGTTTAGGGAAACCATTTGGGTTTACCCCGTTCAAGATGAAGAGGCGAAGTAGTATGATTGCTTGCGATTTAGGAATACCCTTGGGTTGCCACAAAGCACAATTATCGCCATTATTTGTTTGCATAAGTAACAATGAGTATTTTATTTCTTCCAAAAAATAACAATACTTCATCCGTTCCTAAATAACTACTTTAAAGTTGTTGCACAAGTATTAAGAAATAACAATTAATGTTATTGTTTTATTAAAAAGTACAATATAACTTCCTACTATACCCTTTACCTCTCATATTAATTCTAACTTTTCAACATTTCTACCACTAATAAATGAAGGGTACAATTGGTAAAATATAATTAATACTCTCTTAAACTTTGTAAAATGGTAGATAATTAGGAACAAATTTTAATTAAAAATAGTTATTGAGAAGGCAACAGCAGGCAAAAACCATGTGCGTGTGTACGAAGGATGTGAAGCTGTGAAAGAACAAGATTCATCACACAGAGCAAGAAAGCGACTATAACAGAACTATTATTTCATGTCTATTATAACTATTTCGATTTGTAATCAATACTATTCAATAGTGTTAGAAGACTGTGAAATTTGGTTTTCTTTTTATGAACATATATTAATTGTCACCATGTTTTCCAATATGAGAAAGATTCAGGAAAGTCAAGCAATAATGAAGGCGAAAGCACAACAATGAGATGGGTTTCTAATCTAGAGACCAAACACTTGACGGCTCACCTTCACTTGCGGGAAGAATACAAAATTAATTGAAAACATCAAGGAAAAGGCAAGAATTACTAGAACTGCATTTATTGTTCTTCGGATATTTTATACCAGTGATAATGTACCCTCCCCGTCACTTTAGATTCATTTAATAAATGATATATGTGGTCATTAAAATGGTTACATACATCATTTATTGAATGAATTTAAAAGCAAACTTTTGCTTATAATAATGATCGGAAGGTGTAGATTTTTTAAGTATTTAATAGTAAGCTTTAGAATTGAAGAAGATATAAATGAAATTATATATACGACCCTCCGACATACGTAGATTGTGGTAGATTGTGAAGCCACAATCCGTAAAATATACTCCTCTTTTTCCTTTTTATAAGAACTAAATGAGGGGTTAATGTTGTTCTTTTTTAAAAGAATTAGATAAAACTTTAGGTTTTCATAATTTTACTATTATTTAATTCTAGAAATATGGAAATGAAAATTATATGTTAAGGACAACTTGGAAATTTAACAACATTTGAGAACAAATTTAATGCAAAAAACTATGTTAACTAACTTTCTTAAGGGGTGTGCAAAGTTAGTTTGATTCTTGTAAAAAATGATCAGAGGGAGTATAAAATTAGTTACAAATAATTTTTCTAGTAGTTTTAAATCGCTTCTCTAACCGCATAAGATTACACAATTATTTTATGAGTGTTTTATTACCTCCGTTTAACATTTTTTAACTCTTTGCATCTAGCGATAGTAAAAAAACCACGCTAGACGTGTATGTCGATTGAATATACAATTCTCACTAGGACTGCATATGGGTTGGGTTGGATGGACTTTTAGGCTAATCAGATATGAACTGATCAAACTGTTTGGGTTGAGTTGGGCTGGATTTCGTGAATTTTCAACAACGGACCCTAACCAACCCAATCTGACAATCTTCAGGTTGGTTTGAATGGATTGATTTGATCGCTATATTCAAATAAAAATAAATTTGGAATATTGAAAAAATACTAAAAAACAAGTACTCAAAGTCTACAACATGCAATTACATTATAAGTTCCTAACTACCGTCTACACACATTCATATAACAACACATAACTAAATAAGTACTCCAAGTATTTAAATATGACAAAAAATTACAAACAAATGAGTCTCAAAGTCTCCTAAAAATCACTCAAGTAGTAGGGCGCCATGTCTCCATAAATCACATACCCTACTAATAGGTTAGGTAAAAAATAAAATTATTAAAAGTATATATTAAATAATATATTATTATTATATAATTTTATTTCGGGTTGGGTTGGATGAATTATTATGAATTTGATATCCGATCTAAAGATGATTGGAGCGTAATAAAATCCATCTGATGGATCCGTTTGGCAAATACAACCCGCATATTTACCATTAGATCGGGTTGTGTTAGACGATTTTATTGGGATGACCCGACCCATGTGTACCCTAGTTCTCACTTAAAAAACTATGGATTAGCCATTAGTGTTATAATACCTATCAAGCCACGAGCAAGAATAGTATTTCTCCATTTAAGGGAAACAGGATCTTTCCTCTAAAATAAAAATTTCATTTTATTTTCATAAATAAAAAAGACAATCTTTTACCATTTTATTTAGCATCAATAATTTTCCTTTTTTTTTTGTCTCAATAATATTTCTGGTACTCCCACCATTCTCTTTCTGGGCCCAACCTTTCCTTTCGTTCAAATGGGCCTAGTTTCTTTTGTTTTTGTCAATGATATCAAAGCTAACTTAAAAAAATGGTATCAAAGATCAATAAAAGACAAACTCTTGAATGGGCTAGAAAACTGTGGAAAATTGTAAGCCTACAACTTATTATTGGTCAGATTGCTTACTCAAAAAATGAAAACAAAAACAACACCATCCATTGACAAAAAAAAAAAACACCATCGCTAATGTCTTTTTGTTTTTAGGGTAGAAACTATCCTAAGGTCAGCGAAATAGAGAGTGAAATAGAGGGTGCCCACTAAGGTGGGGAACTTTTAAATTGGTCCACCGATGGACCACCCCCTAAACACCATTGGATTAGAGAATCTTGGAATATTCTTTAGATCAACGGTTAGGATTTACTGAAAACTAAAAGGGTAAAAATGTAAAATGTTATATCATTCTCTCCCTTCCTCTCCTTCCTCTCCCTTCCCCGAATCCCTGCGAAACTGCATTAAACCACCAACCTCCATTGTCAAGACCTCCATAGCGAAGCCAAACCATGCCTCCTTCAATTCAACCCCTCCATCATCATTCACAAATAATTTCACAAATAAACTGATTCATTCTAAGAGGAAAACGGAAATAAACTTCCAGAAATCAATTCCAAAATAAACTCCAGAAATCAAAATAACCAGATTTGAAGTAATCTCAAAATACGTACCAGAAATCAATTCCAAATATCAATTCATACAGAAAACTCAAAATAACACCAAAAAAAAATTCATATCAGGGACACAACCCTATGGCTCAATCTGGAGATGAACAACTCAAAATCATCCCTTCAGTTGAAAACGGGGTGGAGGCGCAGCGACGAGAACAAAGGATAGTGCTTTTCCGAAGTGAACCGTAGCTGATGTACTTGGTTGTGGCTAAGATGCGTCGGTTGATCTCGCTGTCCATCTCAAACTCGCTGCCACCTTCAACCTCCATTCCCCAACTCTTCCATGCAGTCAGCGATTGAGCCTTGGCAGAGGGTTTTCGCCGACATCCATCCCACTCCGACGGCTGCTCCTCGTGCATCCACCGTTGAAGCCATCGCGACCAGAATGGTGGCGCGAATCAACAAAGAGACCACCGTGGCTTCAATTGACACTGAGGCCAGTACCCAAATCCGTCAACGGAGAACCCACGACCTCGTCCTCCTCCCTTTCGCAAGCTCTCATTCACTACTACCAACTCGCCGGCACGCTTCGCCACCGCCAGGATCACCGCCTCAAGCTCTGGTGCGCCGCCGACCAAGGCGTCCCTCTCATCCGCGCCACCACGGACTTCACCCTCGATTCCGTGAACTATCTTGATGATTCGAAGCCCGATTTCATCGAGCATCTGGTGCCCGACCCGGGACCTGAAGAGGGGTTGGAGCGAAACCATCTTGGTATATGACACGGTGTTAAAGCTTCGACCTTGACCGTGGGACTCGGTGCGAAGGAGCAGATCGATGGGTCTGGTGCGAAGCGTGTAAAGGGCTAGAGGTTGAAGATGGTACTTTGATGTGAAGATGGTGGTGGGGACTGGAGCAGATCGATGGGACCAGATCGATGTTAAACTATTGAGGAGCAGATCGCCATTGATCGATGCTTGTGTTGTTCCTGATTCTTCACGAGTATGATGCATTGATGCCCGAGCTTGTTTCCTTTCAGATTTCAGATTAACCTAGGTAGGGAAGGTAAAGGGAAGAGGGAGAGGAAAAAGGGTAAAGGGAAGGGGTAAAGACAAAATTACCCTTCTGGTCCATGGGTGGACCAGAATATAACTAGCCCACCCTAGTGGGCACCAAAATAGAGAGGTCAACTGCTAAAATATAACGTAGCTAGTAGCTAATAAGCATTATTATTTTTTTGTTGATGTTTTCTCCAATTCTTCTGGAATAGAAAACATATCTTATCAAAATCAACAAAAAAAATCAAAATTAATTTTGAAAAAGTTATGAAAATTTTCTAAAATTCAATATCTGGAATGCAACAATGGTATATGCACACCTCATATTTTATACACTTCATTTTCACCTATTTTTTTTCTATATCTCTCATATTATCATCTGTCACATCTTATACTTTCTCTCTCTTATTTTTTTCTTCTTTCTAACTCTCTCACCCCCACCTATTTCCATCTCAAAGATGAGGCTTTGAGGTGTGAACAAAAAATTATTCATCCGAAATGTGATAAATATATTTCAAAATGATTAAAATAATGAAAGAGAAGGAAAAGGAAGAAAGAAGTTCTCAAACAAAACAAGAGATTTCAATTACAAATGAAGGAGATGCAACGACAAAGATACAACGAGAAGAACTCTTGGGGTTAAGGCGGTCCAAAAAATCACTACCAACCGAAACCCGATTCACCCGACAAAACCGTCACTCAAGAAATCGAATATGAATAACCCTTAGCTACTAATCAGTAAGTGGCGGGTCTAGTGTTTAGATGATTTTTCACCCGACAAAACCGACTATTTTATCCCGAGTCTGACTGATTGATATCTCAAACCCATCTAGACTGTTCACAATTTCACATTACCCTCACTACTAACTTTGTTGCTTGACTTGCCTCCTCCCTTAAATCTTTCTATTCTCTTTAACAATCATAAATTTGAATGAGTTATTGGCTAATGAAGTTTTACCTAAGAGTTCCTTCATTCAGATGAGTGAGATCTATCCAAGTATAGTTTCATTCTATGTCATCTTCGTGCATCGTCAATACGAAGCCAACTTTGTAGTGTCATCTTCTCTTTTTTATTAACTTTTCTAGATTAGCAACCCGCATGAACCCACCCGACAAAATTGTGATCCGTGCAAACCGAACCCGAGCAACTCGTAGCCACTAATCGATCGATGGCGGGTCTAGTTTTTTTTTTTTTTTAATGTTTTTCACTCGATAAAACCGACAATTTTGATCCGAGTTCGACCGAAACCGACTGATGGACAACCCTACTTAGGGTAAACACCTGACGAAAGGTAAGAAAAGATACAATAAAAAAGAAAAGTTTGTGATTGATCACTACTACAGAAAAGGCCTTTCGTCACGGTTAAAACCGCCCATTCGTCACGGTTTAACCGTGACAATAGAAGGCGTGACAATTGCTCAATTGTCACGGTTAAAGGCGGAACCGTGACAATTGATACGCCTGTTATCACGGTTTGCAAAATGTAACCGTGGCAATAGAGGTCACCTATTGTCACGGTTACCTACTTAACCGTGACAATTGATTAGCCTGTTATCACGGTTTGTAAAGCGTAACCGTGACAATAGGTTCCCTCTATTGCCACGGTTCAGTAAGTAACTGTGGCAATAGGTGGCCTCTATTGCCACGGTTATAACCGTGACAATAGGTCATACACCTGGTCTATGAAATTGCTACAGAATTTTTGATTTTTTTTTACCTGGTGTGTGCATAAATTTTAGTACGTTTATATTGAAAAATAAATTGCATAAAATCACCAACATTCACATATTCTAGCCAAATTACTCAAATATTCCAACCTTGAATAAGAAAACAATACATTTACACTAATTTGTCCAAAACAATATTAATTGTTGTTGAGAACATACTCTCACAAGGAATTAAACCAAATAGCCCACACTAGCCAGTACAATACACTGCTTGAACCAAATACTCTAAAAAAACATGCAGTACAGTTCCATACCATAAGTAGCCCATACTCTCACAAAGAATTAAACCAAATAGCCCACACTAGGCAAAATTCTTTAACACATAAGTAGCCCACTCTTCTTTAATTTCATTTAGTTGATCCTCATCATAGAAGCCAAATTGACAATCAGAGAAGTACTGCAAAATGATGGTAAAAGTAACAAAATTTAGAGTCACACTTAAAAATAGGAAAAATTAAGAATTTAGTCAAAGTTCCATACCGCTTGTGGAATTGTAGATTTTTTGTGCGCAATTATCTCCTTTAGAAAGCTTAGTACATAGTTTAACCCGTGGCAACATATGACCTCTTTTGCCATGGTTTAACCCGCCCATTAGCCACAGTTTGTTATATATCCTTCTTCAATTAAGATGAGTGGATGCAATATTCTTTCTAATAAAGATGTAACTGAATTTCATCTAATTAGAAACCAAAAGATGTGACTGCAAGCTACTTCTATAAATCATTCACTTAAATTTTGCAAGCTACTTCTATATGCATCTTATCTCAGGCTGTCATAGTGCAAGAATCTATTATAATATATTAATTGTGAAGCGCGCAATATAACGCCGCCACCTCACATTTTTTTTATTAGCAAATTTTGCCACCTCAGATTTTAGAGTGACGTGTCAACATATCTTACCCTCCTTCATTTTACAATATCTAACCTCGCTCCATCAACTCATCTATTATTCCTCTCCCTCGACCATTCCTTGCCTACCCACAGAAAATCTACACAAAATTGACTGCTTTTAAGTTTCTTTCCTCTGTGATTGCAATTCCTCTTCCTCCATCATCGACTATCAGGATTAAGTGCTCGCATCCTCCTTCCGGAAACCCTCTCCCAAAGCCTCTTTCTTATGGAAGATGTGCTTGAACCGAAGCAGCAGCAGCGGCGGCCTAAGCGTCCAATTTAGAAGCGAAGATGGAGACTCCGTTGGCATAGGCGCAAATGAGGCCTTTCCTCTCACAATTGAGGCGACAACCATCATAATGTAGGGACATTGCATTTCCCACACCTTCTTTCAACTCACGTGAAACCAGCACTTTTGATTTTGATTAACTACTCCAATTTCACTCCTTGCATACTGTTTCTGTCTGAGAAACGACAGAGTACTCTGAAAACTCGGGCCTAAAAACTAAGTGCAGATACAACAGAAGGTACACTACCTACTAATACTGTATTTCTTTATGCAATCAGTGGTTCTTGGACTGAGTTAATTATCTAAAAAGCTAATGTCATGCACATAATTCTCTTGCATTTGGCAGAAGAGGAAAATATCATAAGGTTGATGAGTAACTCATTCCAAAAGCACAATCCAAGCCTTATTTTATTTTGATGGCTTTTTGTCCATAGGAGGTAATGGCTGATAAGGAATTTTTACATGTAAGTTACAATCTTTTTTTAGAAGTTTTCCCCCATACTATTTTGGCATTTTTTTATCTGTTCTCTTAAGAATGTCTCTAAACAGCTATTGATTATACAATAAGAGTTAACACACTTATATTTCTAAGAACATTCTGTTAATTTCTGGCATTCACTTAAATAGATGCAAATTTGCTGGGATTCAAATTTGAACCTTTAAAAAGGGATTCAAAATAGATATTGTGTTGTAATGTGTATCAATGTACATAGACATGACTGGAAATTCATGATCTTTACTTTCCCCATTTCAGGAAAAATACCCACAGAACAAAGTACATATGGAGCACAATCTACTCCAAGATCTCACTCATGACTGGTTTGTTATAGTTCGATACCCACAAAACAATACCAAAGGTAAACAACTCAACCATTTCATCATATTTAAATAATTGGTTTTATAACTTTGAACTAAATACTAAATATCTTTCCTTTGATTATAAAAGGAGGGATTATAAAAGGAGCAATGTCTACTTACACAACAAATATCATCTGATGATGAAGAAGAAGAACCATTGGTGTTTAAAAAGAAAACAAGGTAGCACCGACAAAGCTTACACAACGTGTATCATTTGATCATGAAGAAATCAAGGAGACAGATGGCATTACATCCTCTGATAAAGAACAAACTTCAATTCAAATCTACATGACAAACACATCTAAGAGAACCAGAGTTAGTGGTACGAACACCATGAGGAAGCCAAAAGGACAGGAAAAGAATAAAAAGTGTAATTCTATGTAACGCTTACATTCCATTTCCTGCAATTTACATCATTTATTTGACTATTTTATTTCTAAATCTAAAGTTTATTTTAATTTCAATAAAATATTTTAAATCATGTAGTAATACATTTTTCCCCACATTTTGAGTGTCTTAACAACGATCATTACTATGGTAAAGAATTTTCGGGAAATTAACAATATATTGAGTCAGTAGTATTCGTCCGCGCATCGCGCGGGTCTTAGTCTAGTATAAAATGAAGCTATATGCTTTTTAACAAACATATGTGAAACAGGTCTATATCTCTATCCCTATTTCTAATGAAACATGAAATCAAAAATTAAAAGAGAAGGAAAGCAGTAATCACATGAAAACAAAAACCAATTTTGTGATCATAGGATTTGTATTTTGCTATCACCAAAAACCATTTTTGCTTACCCAAAAAAAAGCTTCAACCGCAGTCACTGCATTCATAACTCAGATGATTGAAAATGACATCACATTTTCAAAACCAATTGACAGCAACATAGTAAATATATTAATCTTTACTCAAAATTTCCATAACATATATAGAACACGCCTTTACAACAGATAAATATGAATCAGTCAAACCAAACATATTTTCCCACCAGTAAATTTCAAAATGATCTCATTCTCATGTACAATATTTCATGAAAAGTTTAGAAAGAGCAATGCAAACTACACATATAGACATAGTACTAACGGATTCATTAAGATTATCATAGGAATCTGCCATCGCTGTCCATTGCTGTAAATCAGGAGGTGTGGCGCGGCTGAAAAAATTATAAAAAGTGAAGTAGAATGATGTTTCCCATTGTCACTATATTTTTGAAGAGGAAAACAAGTAAAAGACAAATTAAGAACTCACTTGAGTAAGTTAAGCTGCTGTAGAATTGAATGGTGAGCATTTTGACTCTGAAAATAGCAGTCAATCATGAAGAGAGTTAAACAAAATATAAACTTTATTACAGACTCACTCTAAGTAAAAGGGGAATGTGCCAAATGTTTGGTACATCATGGATATTCAGAATATTATCAACCCGTGAAAAAATATACAGAAAATATCAATCAATAATAAAACAATGCTTGGTACTCTGCAGCAGAGGCTGCCACATTCAAGCCAATGTACTTTTACTCAGAAGTTAAGATTTGTAGCTTCTAATTAGAAGTCATTATAGAGCATATCACAGTGGAAACAAACATGTTAATAGTCTGTCAACATGTATAATTATGTTTATTGGTAATTAAGGATACTACTTTGATTGTGCAGTGATACTACAGCAGGACTTGTTAATTTGTTATCTAGACCCGTTACATTTTATTACTTATCTAGGTGTAACTCAGCTTTATATAATTGATTGTTAATTAATCACTTCTTGATGAATGAAGAATGCTAATTTTGATAAGGTGCAGGGAAAACTCCAGTGTTTAGTACAGGATGTTGTATATGTTTCCAAAGCTTCTTTAATATTATATTGATCCTTGACATCTATATTCTAAATTTTATCTACATGTAGGCATTTGATGAAATCATTATATACAACTGCTGAAAAGTTAATCCGATATAATATTTTCTTTCTTTAGAATCAGTTATGTAAAGCAAAAGCTACTCACAAAAGCTTTTCCCTATAATTTATTCTGGTTTTAAAATCAATTGTAGAAGAATTATAAATCTTTAAATCCAAAGCTGTTAGTAAAGGGAAATGAAATCTGAAGAAGAAAAAAAGAGATCATTTTGGGGACCAACTAAAAAGAGAATAGCCAAGCTCAGTTCACCAACTAACTTTCTGGAACTTGGCAAACTGTGAGACTTTTCCTTGGTACTCTGCAGCAGAGGTTGCCATATTCAAGAACAAATATTTTAGCTACTAATATGTAACCAAGCCAGCAATTAAGATAAATGTAAAATTCTCCATTAAAATAATGACAAGTGGATTAGAACCTACGATGTCGGAGATTTTTTTGTTCTTTCACGACTCATCTAACTTATACTATCCAAGACCACCACAATCCCACTAATCACAAAATTTATGAAAATTAGCATGGTAAAACTAGCATGACAGTAAGCTAAAACTAGCATTGTCAGTATGCTAAAACTAGCATTGATATAAGCATGGTAAAATTTATCATGTGGAACAATACCTCTTGAGCTAGATGATTGGTTTACAATGCCCTTGACAACTTCAACCAGCTCTTTTAGTGCTTTAGCACGAACTTTTAGAGCCTCAGATTCTTCTGTTTGTTGTTTCTCCAAGAGCTCTATGCATTTATCCCCCACTGCTGATGCCAAATCACCCTATATATGAAAATCAGAGTAAACATGAATGATTCTGGCTAGTAGGCAAGTCAAGGGTTGATAGCAACCCTTGGATTGTTATTGCACCACCCTGCAGTTGTTGTATTATAACTCATAGGCAGGGCCAGAGCACTTACAGGAGCTAGAGCTAATGCCCTTAACATCAATAATGCACCAAATATATCCATTACAAAACCTGTCAGCCATGTTCATAGCATATGACCTTAATACCTGCAAACAAGATGGAAAAATAACCCAAAAGAGCAATGTTAATACTTAATCAAACAGTCACACCCTACCCACTTAGCTTCAATGCAAAAAAATGGAACTTTTACCCAATTTTTCATAACCCAAAACCCCACCCTCATACATATGTACCCAATTTCACAATTCCAAAAACTTCAATAAAACATGCGTATGTTAGTAATCATATAGTTTTCTTGAAAGGAGAGATTTTGAAGCTGGAATCAGATCATAGTGGTAAAAGGGGTAGCAGAAAGAAAGAAAAAAGCAGAAAAGAGAAAGGGGAAAATTGAAAATGAGAAACATGCCTTGAACTTGAAAGAGAAAGGGGGAAGAATGATTGTGCCTTTCTTCTGAAGGATCTTACCTACCAACATGCCCCAACTCAAGAGGAATCCCAGCCTCAGAATATTGCCCCCAAGAATCGCCGACACAGCCTCTGTCTCGCCGAGGTTCTTCAAGGCCTGAGCCACCACCCAGGCTTCTCTGATTCATAGGGAAATTGGGCGTGGGTTCAACTTCAAGAGGCAACGGATCAAGAGGGAGAGTGGGAGGGAAGGAGAGGGAAACGAGAGAGGGTGAAATTTGCAGAGTGTTGCGCGATGCATGCAAGCAGGTTGAGCTTTAGGGTTTTGATGGAGAGAACAGATCGAGGGTGAAATTCGCAGAGATGGAGATAGCAGATCGATGGAGAGGCAAAAATTGCAGTGTCAGGCGAAGGGGAGAAGGGGAGGGTTTAGGGTTTCTCTGAAAATTTTGGAGTGTGTGGGAGGGAGTGGAAAAATGTTGGGGGATTATGAAAACTCAACCTATTGCCACGGTTCCCCCAAAAAATAATAAAATACTTCTCTCTGTTGCCACGGTTCCGCCTAAAACCGTGGCAATTGAGCTATTGCCACGGTTCCGCCTATAACCGTGGCAATTGGGGCGTGGCAATAAGCTAATTCTGTAGTAGTGGATGCAGAGGAAACATTTCACGGACTTGGTCATGTGTATGCTCTTTCTATGAGGTTTTTCTATCACATCACTTATCATATCTTCTATTCCCTCTCTCTTTTTTTCTTCTTGTTCTCACTTGTCTTAAGTGTGATGATGATCAAGGATAATATGGTCTTTTTTATCTTACTTTTATTTCTTTTAATTATTTCTCTTTATCTTTTTGAGTCTCATATAGTGTTTTTATTCTTATTTGCATTTTTGTCATTTTCATAGTTTTATTTTACTTTTAGCCCTTCTTATTGAGTCTTTTTAGTTTTAATCCTTGCTCTATATATTAGAGCATTTGAGGATATTTTGGGGGAGGAATCTTTGTGCCAAATGTGATCTAAATTTTCATGACTTTATGTACATTTGAGGGATGTTTTTTGGTTACAAAGATGACTTGATGTGTGTTAAAGTGTGCAGCCCTCATTTAATGTTCACGATGAGGAACAAAGAAATCTTATTTTGATGAAGAATGACAAGAGTTTGATTATGGTAAAGGCTCGAAAGGTTTCAACATTTGACAATGAAGGGAGTGAAATCTATTGAAGAGACTTACGTGCATTGAATTGTGAAAGTTGAGCTGAAAGAAGTGGAAAGTTCTTAGCAGGTGGTCGCACATGTGCGCGGCCATATGCAATTGAAGAGACTTAAGTGCATTAAGTTGTGCAAGTTGAGCTGAAAGAAGTCGAAAAGTTGTTGTCTCAGCAGGTGGTCACGTACACATGTGTGTACACCATGACCACGCACATGTGTTGCAGGGCAGTGGCTTAGCATTTGGTGATCAAGCTCCCACACATGAGCGTGCACTTGAACCACGCTCATGCATGGCTAGTCAGAGAGTTGGCAAGATGCCAACGCATGTGCATGCAAGTCAACCACACACAAATGTAGCTCATCATCTATTTTTCTTATAAATAGGATACTTGTAATCTTAATCTTAGCTTATGATCTTGATTTTTTGAAAAAATTATGGAGTATGTTCTTAGAGCTTTCTTGGAGCCTTATTCCATATTTGATTATGTCTATATTAGTCATGCTTGGCTAAGTTTCTTTTAGCACTTGAGATTTGAATCATTTTCTCAGTTATGTTTTATGTTTTTTAGTTTGTATGAACATGGTTTTTATCTGTGAGTCTATTTCCCTTCTACAATATTAACTTCAATACTAGAATAAGGGACTTAAGATTAGATTTGTTGCTTGCGCCTTAGGGACAAATAGTTGGTGGCCTGATAAAGAACTCTAATCCTCAATTGTGTTATTCATAGGTACTAAGGAATTAGACTAATAAGATTGAACTGAAGTTTTGCTTGCTTAAGGAATTAACTTGTAGAGACTTAAGCAACATTGAATTCCAAGAGCTTCATACACTCTTAATTATCTTAAACATAACTTGAATCAGTGAAACTAAACCCAAGTGGTATTCTTTTATCATACTCATTTCTTTGATTCTTAATCAAGTTCAACATCAAACTGAATATATATTGCATTTGTTTTTCTCATGTTCTAAACAACTATTTCTTCTTACAATATGATTCTGGAACACAATTGGTGAATTTAACAAGCTTTTGTATTACTTTAATTGATTCGTACACTTGAACAAAATGTATCATGTGACATCAGTGTGAATAAAAACTTAGTGTAAAATCAAAACAATGCATCATCTGTTAATAATTTTTGGCTCATTTAAACAGAGTGAAGAATGAAGAGGAGAGGAAGAATAAAATCATTCTCAACATGTGGACTTTCATGTGCGAAATACTTTTTTTAACTATTTGAAATTACAAATTTTGCCCAAAAACTCATTTAAAATGTACATTATGCCATTAATTTATCTTTACTTTTAACTAATCTACCCAAACTCACCCAATACTACACAGCCGTACTATCACCCTACCTGGTCGTCACTGCGACTCAAACACCACACCTCCAAATCAATAGCAACAACAAGACCTCACTTCAATTTAATTTGCAGAAGGTTTTCAAGGGTACAAGTGTACAACACCCCTCATCCGTAACCCATTCTTCATCAAATCATCCAACCACTGCAAGAAGATTGAACACAAGACCCTGAAACAATAGGAGGCCAATCAAAGCACCTACAAACAACTGAAACAACTGAATAATTGCTTACTTTTAATCCACATGTGAAATTGGAACCAAAAGCAATCAACTCATAAAACACTCCTTTTGTACATTCACCAAGAATTTTCCAATGCTAGCTCAAAAAACAACCAAACTATTTGATCTTATAATCATATCGCACACTCTTGCTGATCAGGTCTAATACTACTTCAGATAAATAGAAAGGATCAGATGCTTCATAATTTATGAAATAACTCTTTATTGATATGCCAAACCTTTACAATCACCTTAATAGCAAAACCTTACATATATATAGCCCATACATAAACAAAAACAAGACAGGACAACATTTCACAAAAGAGACAGATAACATGACAAACTTGTTTGAAAGAGAGAGACTGCACATTCCAGAAGATTGATTCAACCAGAAATCTGAATAGACTTAACCTCAGGCTTCTTCTCTTCCTCCTTAGGCACAGTAACAGTGAGCACCCCATTCTCCATGGCAGCCTTAACCTGATCCATTTTAGCATTCTCCGGCAGCCGGAACCTCCTCATGAACTTCCCGGAGCTCCTCTCTACGCGGTGCCACTTATCATCCTTCTGTTCCTGCTCCCTGCTTCTCTCCCCGCTTATCTGCAACACGCTGCCGTCCTCAACCTCCACCTTCACCTCCTCCTTCTTGAGCCCAGGGAGGTCGACGCTGAACACGTGAGCCTCCGGCGTCTCCTTCCAGTCCACACGCGTGTTGGCTATGGCCGTGGTCTCGCAAGCAGAGGAATTGGAGACAGGGAATCCTTCAAAGGGGTCCCACAATTCTTGAGAGAATGGATCGAAGACGTTGCTTCGTCGACCACCGAAGAAGCTTGGAATGAGAGACATGATGATAGTTGATATGCTTTGCTTTTGATCACAATTGGAATCTGTAATGTTCTTGATCACTGGTTCTGCTTGTAGGAAAACAGAGTGGAGGTTTATATAGGAAAGAGAGTTATGTATCTGGGAATTTCGGGAATTTTCTTTTGAGATAGGGGTGGATCCATAGATTTTATTTTCTACAAGTTTCTACACTTTTTCTCTCTTTTAAATGACTTTAATCGTTTTCCAAAAAAAAACTTTTGAATTAAAAAAAGACTTTAATTGTTTGATGTTATTAATTTTTTGAACGTGATGTTAATTCTTATGTATACTTGCTCTGTTCCTATTATAAAAACTAGGGGAATTACGAATTTACGATTATTAAAAATATGTAATAAGATAATTTATTATTTGATTTTTAAAAAATTATATAACTTTTCATATATACCTTTAATTAATGCATTGGATAGTTTAAAAATGAATTGATCATTAGTGTCCCCCTCTAAGGTAAAAAGTAATATCTATGTGGCCAGAGACATCACTACCGTATCCCAAGCCAGATTAGTCACGTGAGGCCCATTTCTCCCGTGGCGACTGGTGGTCAAAGGGTCAAAAAAAAAATTTCAGAAATTGCAAAAGCTAAATAAATACAAGAGGTATATATGGAAGAAGATCATTAGTATTCCTAAAATTTAGTAAGGAGTCTTATATTAAGGGATATCAATAATGTATCTAAAGGGTCGTATAAAAAAGAACCGATGGAGTATTTAGGCAGAGACTATTTGCGCCCCCTTTTTTGCTAAGTCCACCATCCCCAAATACGCGAAAAGATTAAAATACCCTTCAGTAATTTAAATTTAAAAAAAAACTACCTTATCTCTACAAACCCTCCCCCTCTTTCAACCGTATACCATCTTCCTCTCCCACCCAATTTCAAAAGTTTCAACCTTCACAAAATCAAGAAGAGGAAGAGAAAGGAGGACAACCAGTAAGAAGAAGAAGTAAGAAGAAGTTGAAGTAGAAGAGGAAGAAGAGACCAAGTCAAGAAGGAGTAACCCACAAAATACAACAACAACCCATAACCCACAAGAAGAACAACAATGTAAGTTATTTCTTACAAGTTTTCGAGGCTTAGGTTGTATTTCGTGTTAAATTTCAGTCCCTCGATTTGATTCTGCAATGGGAGGAGGTTTCGTGACTTTCCCGCACTCTAAACCGCGGACAGGTTTTATGCCTACCGCATGTTTAAGTGCGGTTCGCCTGTCAAATTTTTTATACCTACCGCAAGTTTAAGTGCGGTTAGCCTGTCAATTTTTTTTAATTCTCTCTGAATTTTCTCTGAATGTTTATAAATTATTTTTTATGTTAGCAAACTGTTGTTTATGTTAATAAACTGTTGTTTATGTTAATAAATTGTTGTGTATGAGTATTAATTTTTGTATTTTTAATTTTCAGGCCTCCTAGGAAAACTGCCCGTGTTGTTGGTCCTTCTACTGAACCTACTGCTCCACGGGATCGTAGCTCCACTCATGCTTCTAACCGCAAACGGTCAGAAGAGGCTAATAGAGGAAGGGGTAGAGGAAGGGGTCGAGGAAGGGGTAGAGGAAGGGGTAGGAATGCTGAACAAGAGCCTGCTGTACAGGATCAGCAGAATGATGAGATTATGGCTGATCAGCAGGATGATGACACTGAGGCGGAGGAGGAGACTAGTGGTGAGGAGGAGGCTGAGGAGGATGTCGGTGCTGACCTCGAGGCGGAGTTTGATGAGGAGTCTGGTGATGAGGACGATGAGAACAGGTTGTGGTATGAGGGAGGTCCGTTTGACCTTTGCTTGTTGACTAAGTATGGCGAACATATAGCTCGTGACATATGGAGGTCATACAAGCGGCCAAATTATGAGACTAGAGGTGTGCTCAAGACCTATAATCATGGGAGGATGTGTCATCCTGTAGTCCATCATGCTCGGTACATAAGGGGTGCGGTGCATAATGCAGGTTTGCGGTGGGTGATGAAATGCACAAGCCCGAGTGTTGACCAGAGCATTATTTCTGCTTTTGTTGAGCGATGGCATCCTGAGACGTCATCTTTCCACTTACCATGGGGGGAAATGACGATCACACTTGAAGATGTCTCAGCATTACTCCACTTGCCCGTAGAGGGTGAGTTCTTCTCCTTTGGTAATCCGACTAGGGAAGAGGCGGCTCCTGCGGTTGCTCAGTTACTTGATGTGGACATTGAGCTTGTGATGGAGGAGTTTGATGCTTGTAGGGGTCCATCTCTTCGCTTTATCTTTCTCCAAGCTATTGTGGAGAAACACGTAGAGGCTAACAATGAAGTTCCTGCATGCCGAGCTTATATGCTGCGGTTGATTGGCATGACCCTTTTCTGTGACAAGAGCAACACATATATTGGTGTTGTGTATTTGTCTCTGTTTGAAGATGTTGAGAATGCATCAAGGTGGAATTGGGGAGCTGCCACTTTGGCTTACTTGTATGGTCAGCTCGGGGAGGCCAGTAGGAACGGTGCTAAGTCTGTTGCTGGTTATTTATCTCTTCTGCAGGTATTGTTATTTCTTTGTAATTATTGTTAAAACGTTTGTTGTTAAATAATTAGCATCATACTTTGTTGGAGCACACATAGAAGTCGTTTCTGGATAAGTAATCATTCTAAGGCTCTCAATGATCGACATTCTAACTCCGTGAGAAGACTCCTCGAACTTGGTTCGTAATTTATCAAATTCAGACTCAAAACTCAAACCCAATGTTGGATCCATGTCACGGTCCGAAGAATCCCAAGTCAATTTCCTCCAATGTGGATGAATTGCAAGTAATGGGACAGATTCAAACTTCATGAGCTCACAAGCACATGGTAGTCCATGGGTTCTCCTAAGTACACATTCACAGTATATACCACCAACCCCAATCATGCCAATTTGAGTCTTCTCTTTAACAATAATGTGCAATGCGGCTTTAGATACAAACCCGCGCAAATGCTTATAGAACAGGTCATTCACAGAATGCTCTGTGACAAATATGCTGAGCTGGAAGGACTCATTTATCTTGTCATGCTGCATGATAATAAGCTTGTTCATCGCAGTCCACGCAATGACCAAGTCACCCTTACTGTCGGACAATAGTTTCTTCAGCTTTGAGTGTGCCCCCTCAACTCTGCGCATGGTATAAACATGAAATAAAAAAAACAGAAAACATTTTGCCAAACATTTTACAGTTGAAGTAAAAAAAGTGAAGGATAGTAACAAATTACCTGTTTGTTGTCGTGCACCCCATGTGCATACAAGTATCAATCTCAAACTTCACAAACTTGCTTCTCAAAGGCAACCAGTTAGTCTCAATGTAAGTCCAGAGCTCACCGGTATTCGACATAGCACCCACAGCTTTATCATACTCAACCTCGTTGGCAGCATACATCAACCGATTCCATCTATCAGTAATGTCTTCACGTGTCTCAATGTCTTTCACAAGTTTCTTCATCTCGCCAGTTACACTCTTAAGTACATGAAACTGACATAGAAGACAGCGAGCTGCGGGAAAAACAGTTTCCAATGCTTCCATCAAAACTTGGTCTTTGTCTGTAACAAAGACCTTCGGCAGATTGTCCTCATTAATGATCAAGTCTTTTAATCTATTCACAGCCCAAACAACCTCATCCTTTTGCTCATTCTCCATGTACGCAAAAGCAATTGAGTATGTCAAATTTGTCGACGTAACCCCCACCATCTCAAGTAAAGGGATCCTGTACCTATTGGTCTTGTATGTACTATCCAGAATCACAATATGAGGAAACTCATTGAATAAGTGAATGGAATCAGGGTGTGCCCAAAACAAAGATCTGACCACATCAGTACCATCCTGCACCCTGGACCAATGTGCGTATTTGTGTTCTTCCAACAACTTCATCAAGTGTTGCATCTCGGTCAACGATCCCCTCTTCAACCTGTTGTATGCTTGCTTCTCATTGTAAATCTGTTTAATTCTAGTCAAGTTGGTTGGGTTGTGTTTCCTTATAGCAATCAAAATATCACTGGCCTTGACCCTTTCTTCAATCATTTCTCCCACCATCGCCTTTTCCTCTGGATTTAGACGGCCAACATATGAGTGACCCTGCAAAACCTCAACAGTGTCATGATTATGGATCCCACTATGCACAAGCACCGTCCACATTTTATCTTTATTACTACGCCTTGCCCTTAGCCTGAATGGACAATTACACTTCTTAGTTTCAGTCCGATTTCGCTTTAACACCGATGTGGATGGTTTATATTTGCCGCCACGCTCACATCCTAGTGTCATCACGGCCCTCCTTTTGTCAGATCCATAGTCCGACTTCTGAATAATAATAACATAGCCATGCTCTTTACCTACAGCTTTGGCCCAATTAACAAGATCTTTGGAGGATTCAAAAGCCTACAACATTTAAAAACTCAATTAAGTATACATCGCATGACCTACACATAGTGCCTAACTTGTTAAATTGAACAAAACTTACTTGGCTAGTGGTGAAAGCTTTTGTAAGATCCACAGAAGGCACAATCTCCATATTGGGCCTATTTACTTCCTCAGGTATCATTATGCTGCAATCAACAAAATAAGCTCAATCAATCTAAAAAACTTTGTTTTGTCCGCACTTTAATATGCGGCAGCACATATTTGCCTTCCGCAGTTTAACTGGCGGACCTATTATTCCAACATATCACTTTCCGCACGTATGCTAACGGGAAAATCAATTTTATTTAGATAGTAGCAGTACCAGAACTTAAGACGATTGAAATAACTAAGTTTTTTTGACTTCCGCTAACAAGTTAGCGGAAGGTATAAATTTAACACGTCCGCACGTATGTTAACGGGAGCGTGTAATTTGTTTCATTACCGCAGTTTTAAGGGCGGGACTATCTAGTTACGTCAGAAAGTCGCGAAATCGCGATGGAAGCTAAAAAAAGCTGAAAAAAAAAGCTCGGAAAAAGGTAAAAACTTACATGGGTAAGCTTTTATTCTTGACTTGAGATCACCCAAAAGAGCTTGGGGGTGGAGGAGCGGAGGAGTGGAGGATTAAGAGGAGAGTGAGGAGGAGGGTGAGGAGGAAGAAGGAGATGGTGTGTGGGAAGTAAAAATTAAATATTACCTTTTTATGTTTTTTTTACTAAGGGCATTGTTGGAATTTTTAAAAAAGGAGATGGCGGACTTAGCAAAACAGGGAGGCGCAAATAGTCTCTGCCTAATAAATATGAGATATTTAAAGCGTATTTAACCCTAAAAAATAGCAAAATAATGAATATTTGCGAGAGCTCATCAAATGGGATTGGATGGTAAACAGTTGGGTTTTGTTTAGGGGCTTTGACATGGAGGCCTTTGAGGCATTTGTGTTTTTGTTTCTGATTTTGTTTGAACTTGATTTGGTATTCGTTTAGCTTTTTGTCAATGTTAGGTTGTTGAGCTTGTAGGTTTTCTCTGCAGAGAAAGATCTTTTTCCTTTGTGGTTTTTGTTGTGGCTTGATAGGATCTCGTTTTAGTTGAATCCGTCTCCGCATATGGTACCCAAAGAGAGGACTTTCCCAGTTGTTGAGATTTGGGATTTTGTGTCTTTTGTCCAGGCGAAGGCAAACTCTTGAATTTGTCCCTTTTGAATGGCTAGTTTACTTTGCGGAGGCCTAGCTGGGTTTGCCTCTTTTGTGGGATTTTGTGATCATTTGTCGAGAGAACTTGTATCTTGACGCATTCAACATTCAATAGTTATCTTTTGATTTTTCCCGAAGAATAGCTCAAGCGAGAAGAGCTGGAGACATATGGGTTAGTAAAAGAAGATCTAGGCTTAATCCCTGGAGCAGAAACTTGGTCGATAAAAAAATTTGATTTAAGAAAAAAGCTAAAACATTTGAATTTAAATAAATAATTTAAATTTTCAAAACAAATAATTTAACTTAGAAGAATCACACTCTCATAGATAGATAGTCTATGAAATTCACTTTACTGAGATGAGAGAGAGAGTATTGGAGATAGACTCATTGAGAAACTAGAGCTCCCGACGGTTACACTCTCCAAAATTAGAATTCTAATTTTTCTTTGATAACGAATGTGCGATCCGGGGTATGGTCGAAGACACCTACAAAATAGAAACATCACAGAAAATAGAAAACAAGAAAAACACAATAAAAAGGAAAAGGACTAAATCTATAATCTGAAAATAAACACCGAAATACAAGAAAAGGGGATTAATCTGTGTCTTCAAAATCTTTTCATGATTAGTTTTTAAAATTCTTTTCAAAGATTCTCTTTTCTCAGTAGCATAGCAGGGGATTGAATTTACAGAGTAAATAACAAAGAAACAAAAGATTAAGAATATGAATATATATACTGGTTCACTAAACATGGGCTAAGTCAAATCTTGGTATCCACCAAGAGTCTCCACTAATCAACCAAGTATTATTGACTTCTCCTTCAAGAGTAATCTTAAGAACTTTTCCTTATTAAGTATTCTCAGGGATTTTTCCTATCAAGTATTATACATGACTTTTCATTACAAGTATTCTCAAGGACTTCTCCTCATCTTTTTGAAGGTGTTTTCTTCTACTTTGATTCTCCTATGAAGAGGGAGGTAGAAAACTTAAGCTCCAACATCTCTCTAGTATGTAAATCAGATTTGACTCTTTTGAATGTACTTAGAGGCTTTTATAGAGAAAGGATAAACTTGTGGTTCTTTATTTTTGTTTGGAGATAATATTTGACTATGAAGCGTGCTTTTGATTTCATTGAAGTTGGAAGTAGTAAATTCTAGGCTTAATTCCAGTTTAGGCCCCTGATGTTTCACAAATGAGCGATCTGCACCCTCGTGTTTAAAATGTGCGGTCAAGCCCCCTTATGTATCTAAACTGTGACATTGGTGCCCTTCCGTCAATATCCGTTTGGTTCTGTGAGTTGACCAAACGGTTCTCCCTTCATTAACTGACGTGGCGTACACGTGTAATAACAATTATTTTACAAAAAAAAATTTAGGAAAATAATTCCCTCCCCCATTCATTAACCCGATTCCCCCCAATTTTAAACCAAGTTTTCCCCAAATTTTTACTTACCCAATCCCCCCCAATTTGAACCCTAATTAGAACAAACAAACCCCATTCATTATTCGTTGGAAAAAAGGCAGAATAGATGCTGAAACCGCACAAACATTAGCTGCACCAGGGAACCCAAGCCACCAAACAAATTTAACCAATATGTATCACAAGTGTGAGCAAACGACTCTATGACCAAGCAAATCAAGTTTGATCATTGTTGGTGAGTCTGTATTAAACTTTCTCCACCATCCCCAACCACATCTTCATAGGGCGGAAGGTACATGGGGGATGCAGATCTGGTAAATGAGTGGAGTGAAATTTCTCTGGCTTTGCATAGGGTGTAAGGTAGATGGGGGTTTGTTTTTCTGATTTGGGGTTAGCATTTGGGTCATGGGGTTGGGATAGAGAAGAGGAGAAGAAGAAGGTTGGGTTCTGATTTTGCTGAAGATTAAAATGTGAGGGAGGAGATGAAGAAGAAAAAGAAGAAGAAAGGAAAGAGAGGGGGGGCTGGAAGCGTGAGGGACAGATGGGGATTGAGGGTTTTTTAGTTGTTTTACTATTTTTTTTTATGTTTTATTAAGTTAACTTTTTATTTGTAAAATAATTGTTATTACACGTGGACGCCACGTCATTTAATGAAGGGAGAACCGTTTGGTCAACTCACATAACCAAACGGATATTGACGGAAGGGCACCAATGTCACAGTTTAGATACATGAGGGGGCTTGACCGCACATTTTAAACACAGGGGGTGCAGATCGCTCATTCGTGAAACATCAAGGGCCCAAACTGGAATTAAGCCTAGTATAAATTCTATCTTGTTTGATCTTCAAGAGTTTCGTTCATTCATGTTTTTTTTTTGTTAAGCTTCATACATGTTCTTTTGAGATGGCTTTGCTTGATCGAGGTAGATCTACAATGGTTCTATCCCAAGGTCTGTTTGCCTACGCAATAGATCTTTTCTTCTCGCAAGCTAACGTCTCCTTGCTGTGCATTTAATCCATTTGACAGTTTGTGACAAGGATTACTTTCCAATAAGGTAATATAAGCACTGGCCTAAAAGATTTGTATCAATGTTAACGTTGTAGACTCTGTCTTGAAGTAGAGATTCCTTTCAATTCTAAACATGCTATATAAATCTTTACCTTGGCTTTGACCGCTCTGCTGATACAGTGTATGCTTATATATAGCTTATTTTCAATTTATATCAATAAAATTTTAAAAATAGCTTATGAATAAGCACTTATGACATAAGCGCTTATGGTCAGAAGCACTTAATTAAGCTGTTTTCTCAAACGGGGCCTATGTCTTCAATAGATTTTGCTTTCACCTACTAGACATTTTGTGTACCAAGTCTTTGTTATTCCATGCTTCAAGAGGATTTTCACTTTCACATAGGATTGATGGCTTTATATCTTTGGAAGACAATTGAGATCCTTTTTGTTTGTGGTCTTTTAGATGATGTAACTTTGTGGATCTTGATTTTTTACCTTGTGTATATTTGATTTGACGTTGGAGCTGCAATCAGACATTTTCAGCCTTATGTAAATTGAATAGACGTTAAAACTTGTGCAAACACATGCTTATGGTCTTCAACAATTTTGTTGAACTTGAGCATTTTCTTCTTCTTCTTATTACCTGTTGTTTGATGTTTGTACCTATTCCTAATTAAGACTTTGAAACACATAACATCATTAGATTTTATAACTTTTCCTATTGGCCTAACATAAACCCTACAATCAGTCATTTAATTATAATCTCCGACAATGGCGTGAAAAACTTGTTGCGATTAAAAACAATGCATGCATTCAAAGCAAGTTTACTCTGTCACTCAAGTAATTTAGGATTGTGAAGTCTTAGTTCTCAGACCCAAGAGACCAGAAAAACAAACTAATTAAACCTAGGGGTGATTTCATAGTGTAGGCAAATATTAGTTTGAAAAGACGGTGTTGCGAAGATGCAGGCAAAAAAAGAGCAAGATAGAAAATCTGTCAGAGAGGAAAGCCTCGAGATTGCAAAGTAATTGAAGCATCTTCTCAGGGTTTTATATATGTTATCTAAAGAACATATGAATCCACTATACTTCTCAAATGTTAGATAAACTGCCAGGTTACACATAAATTACATACCTAAGGATACTACTACCTATCACACTCGTTATGCAAGCGTGATTGCTTAAATAATGATTAAAAAGGAGAATCTACTTAAGGGGAAATCTCCTTTAGAAGTGCACCAAAACTAATTCCTTATAATTCCCTCTCCATGAGTAAACTACCCGACTATTAATACGATTAATTACTTCTTATAGAACTAAGAAGATTAAAGAGAAAACACAAATATAATGAATTGGGAATAACATATATAAAAATATCGGGATTCAAATAAGCAACTTCGAGGAAGGACGATTCGCTACTCATGATTAAAAAGACATACATCACAAGAATCCTAGTAACTAACATCTTATTGAAACAAGATAGATAAATCTCCAATGCTTCAACCTCTCTCTCATTCTTCTTTTTCAGAGCCTGTAGCAGCCTTCTCTGTGTTTTTCTTCCTGATAGTCTACTGCATGTTGCTCTTCCTTTTCCCTAAGCCCTATTTAAATATAAATAGTCAGGTTTCACTCGGGCCTCTGCTGCTACAACGGAAGGCATGGTCGTGCCACTTAAAGAGCACCATTGTGGCCACTTAAAAGTTAGACAAGAGAAATCTTGGGATTGACACGCTTGTGAAGCTTGAATTTTACTGAGCACGACCATGTCCCACGGAGCCCACGACCCTGCTTCCTGTTTCACACCCCAATATTCACTTTTTGCTCCATTTTACCGTTTTTCCATTGTATTCCCATTTTTTCTATTTTCATCTCTATCATTCAAATACAGTTGAAAACAAATGACTTCTAAAATAGCCTATGATTGGGTAGTGAATATGCCTTAGGCATCTTTTCTGTTTTAATCCTTATTCAAACAATCACACATACATGAAGATTGTTGTCCTTGAGTACGTAGTTTAGGTATATACTCTGTGGCTTATCTATAACTAGCACTACAGTTAAGTCATCTCCCCTAGTTTAGTGTATGTTACCCAAAAATCTATCTTTTCTCTATCTGATTTGGTTCAATTACTTATTTATTTGCTTTTCAATTTAGAGTTAGTTTGTTTACCTATTCTGTAATTACGGTTCTTGCACAGGACATATGTCGAACGCGATGCTGGGACAACCGGTTCAACAATTGACTAACAGTAACAAAACCAGCAAAATAAAAAGAAGAACGCAGAGGATTGGTAACCCAGTTCAGTGAAAAACTTTCACCTACGTCTGGAGGGTTCGCACCCAAAGAAAGGAAATACACTATCTCAAGATTCAGGAATTACAGACACTCATGAACACCACAGTTCATAGTTCACTTCCTAATCTACCCAGTGTATTTCTACTTAGTATCTCAACCTAAGTATGAGAGCCCTCTCCCTTTCTCTCAATCACTGCCACAGTGATTGGTAACAAACAATCAACAATCAGAGTTTGTAGAATCAAAGAACACATAACACAACTTTGCTTTATAGAATTAGGGAGCAAAGTTTGTTCACAAGAAATAAGGACAAAGAACAATGAACAACCCTAAAACACTTGATCTCTCTCTATTAGCTTAGGTGGTTTTCAAGCTTTAGGTCTTTGTCCCTTTATAAACTTCAGCAGCAGTGGCTTGGGCACTAGGGTTTTCTTGGGCTGAAGTAACAAATTGCAGCAACAAATCAAAATTGAATCTCGAAGATATTGTTGCAAAATTCAAACGTAAAGATAGAAACCAATCTTTTAATAAAGATTGTTTCAACAAATAACAACCCACAATTAAAACCATTATGGTACAGCTACTTGAACCTCAAGTAACTTTAAAAAAACATATCTTCATAAGATCTTCAAGGGCCCACATCACGTTCCAAGCAAAGGACTGATGTCCTAGCTTCACGAAATCATATGTCAAGGCATCTGCTTCGATATCAGGTTGTTTTTGACAAAATGCAGACAACAATGTAACAACATAGTCCCTTGGGTGCGATAGCTAAGCCTTCACAACTTATTTTACTCGAGCGATAGAGAACACTTACTCTTTTGCACATGTGTATTTTTAGCGCTACAACTAACTTCAACTTTTTTTTAAACAAAATTGATTATATATTAATCATTTTTCCTTCTAGGTTTTTCCTAGTAAGGTTTTAATGAGGGACTTTTTATTTAGTCTAGCTTCCAAGGGGTTTTGATTTTGATTTTTTCAATTGTAATTTTGTTTTTTGTTTTTTTTGTTTTTTCTCTTAGCTCCCTTTTGTATTGAGTTGAAGTACCCCTTGTAATTCACTTCAATATATTAATTGGCTTATAAAAAAAATATTAATCATGAAAATTTTAGGAGACCTCTTAAAGAAAAAGAAGACGGACAACCCAGTAAAATACAGGGTTCAATGTCTCCATTGAGCAGATATACAAAAGTCCACCACAGCAACACCGAAAACAAAGACCCGAGCAAAAAAAATACAATAAACTATAAAATCTGCACAAAAAGAAGGCTCACAAAATCAGGAAACAAACAACCAAAACAACACTACTAATGCGCTAAGAAGAGAACATCGTTCTAAATTCGTGCTCTAACTCACGAATAACTTGAAGGTGCCTGGGTACTCAAGCCCAAACTCGCGAATGACTTTAACATTTCTTTAAGATCCAAACTAGGGATATTAATAATTTCTCTATGAAATCTTAGGAAGAAATTGTAAAGTGATTCATGTTGCCTCAAGTTCCTTGTCAAATGATAAATTTATCATGACTATTCATGAATGAATTGAAGAGAAATATCATTCCATCACTCCATCCCTTGATGGAGTGAAGAGGAAGAGATTTGCAGAATCTATTTTTCAAGAAATTGGCTCCATGTTAGCAGTTTTGTTGGGAGATCTAGAAACTAGGCCTTTGCTATGAAATATGAATAGATTGTGAATTCTTAACTCTTCAATTTGCTGAGAGAAAATCCTTCCAGATTGAAACCTTTGCAAGTTTCCAAAATAGGAATTCCAATTTTGAACTTCTCGTGGCGTGATTTCACCATAACCACGAGAATTGATTCATCAAAGTTCAAACATATGCCACCAAATGTTCTTCCGAAGAGTATAAGCTATGAAGCACGGACTCGGACACGGACACGGGACACGGACACGGGCGGGAACGGCGACACGGCAAAACTCCAAAAAATAGGATACGGGGACACGGCTTATATATATATATATATATATATTAAAAAAAAACCAAAATAATTTTTTTTAAGAATCAAAGAAGATTAATATTAAAAATAGGGACCGGAAAAACCAGCAAAGTCACAGTTTAGAGCATAAAAAGAGAGGAAACAAAACAACTACTAATAAAAACTAGCTAAAGGGACAAAACAGAACAGCATAAGCATAATGCCATAATCTGATCATGCTCTCATATGTATGGGGCTAAAATTACAAACTGCTAAAGTTATTTATCTCATATGAACTTATTGAAATCAGCAGCATAATCTGAACCATAAACTTACAGCAAAATCAGCAGCAAAATAATCATGGTAAAGCTAATCATGGTAAAGCTATTTATCTCATATTGAAATCAGCAGCATAATACTATTTGAGTGAGTAGCAAAATTTGCAAAAAAGAAAAAAAGAAAGGAGTCAGGACCCAGAATAGTAACAGCTTAGCAAAATTTGAAGTAAGAAACGACCCAATGAAAGGAAGCGATCAAGCAACAGAGCAAGAAAAAGCTTTGAGTGAGTAGCAACAGATTTTGCTTTGTTTTAGACAGATTTGAAGAACAGAGTTGATAAAAAAGAGCAACAGATTTGAAGAAATAAAATCAACAAAACCCTAAAGTGATAAAAGTTCTTACCTTTGTCCAGAAACAATGAAGAAAAGCGAAATACTAGGAGGAAGGAGGAAACGGCGGTGGTCGTCGGCAGAGAAAAAGACGTCGTCGGCGTATGATGAAGATGAAACGCTCACAGTAAAGAGAAGACCACTAAGAAGCGCGCCGGTGGAGAGAGGACGAGCGCCACCGTCGCTGACTGAGGAAGAACAACCGCCGCCGTCGATGGCGGAGGAAGAAGATGAACGTAGCAGTAGCAGTAGCAGTCGTAAAAGATGAAGTGTGTAGCAGAAGATGAAACGTAAAAAGGTGTTGTTTGTTGTGTGCGTTATGGGCCAAAGAAATAGGGTTTAATTGTTTTTTAATTAGATAAATCTGTTTGACTTTTAATTTATCTTTTTTTTAAGTCAAAAAAATAATAAAAAATGACACAAGTGTCCTATATACGTGTCCCGCCATAACGGTGTGTCGGCTCATGCTACGATGCGTGTCTCAGTCGTGTCCGCGCCGTGTCAGAGCCGAAAAAAAAAAAAAAAAATCAGACACATCGCCGACGTGTCCGACACGTGTCGGCCACGTGTCCGCCACGAGTCCGTGTCGTGTCCGTGCCGGACACGCGGACACGCCTGTGTTCCAGCGTGTCCGTGCTTCCCAGAGTATAAGAGATGTATCTCAAGACAGTGTGTGGTAATGCACAGTGATGAAGGAGGTACAGAGAGCATAGTGAAGCAATGAGTATCCACAAGGACCACAATAGTTGAGGTACTTGGAAATGACACTTTGACGCTCAAGTCAGTGAAGAAACTTAAAGAGAAGTCTCTAATAATTCAAAGACTATATGTGAGTAGTAAAGAATAATACTTTACTTACAAAGAGTTCAAACCTATACTTTTGTGATTGAACCATGTAGTAGCTAGTGAGAGCACACAACCTGTTCTGTACTAGGGCAAGCTTACGTAAGAGAAAGACAAAAAGTAAACCCTAGCAGAGCACTAAAATAGCATAACTACCATAAAAGGAATATTCTCATTAATGCTGAAAAGTTGGTTTCGTACAAGTGGATGACCTCCCCTTTTATAGAGGGGGGTGGTCATGATATGGACCTTTCCTATATTTGGGCCTGACAACCAGGGCCCAAATTCCTATACATATAAGACAAATCAAGAAGAATCTTCCAGCTGGCTCGTGGGTCCCCCTAAGGGAAGGCAAAGATATTAGCTGCGTCGATGATTCCCGCCGTGGTTGTCTTCACTCTTGGGCGGGCATGAGCATTGTGTATGCCCCGCCCAGTCCACATGCCCCCAAGACATGAGGTTCAAGTAACTTGAGTCAAAATGTCTTTAATATGCAACTTTGTCGCCCGTTTTTATCGTTTGCTTTGCGACGTGTCAGAATACCACTATTTTTCGCCACATTTTTGTTACATCGCCATTTTATTTTCATTGTTACATCGCCCTTTTACTTTCGCTGTTACATCGCCATTTTACTTTCGTTGTTACATCGCCATTTTCACGCTTCGCCACCTTTGTTGCCGTTTCAAAGATATGTCGCCATTAATCATAACCGTCAATCACGTCTTTTCAACTAACGCACGTATCCTTGTTTTCCGAGATTTCGTCATCATTTGTTATAAATGCAATTTTCAGTTGTGCGTCTCGAGGAGTAATGTCTTTTCGCTTCCTACCTTTTCGAATTTCAAGTCCCACAATCCCACGATCTTCCCCCACTCATTCTCTCTCCTCCTTTCTCTCTATAAAAACCCCTTTTCACTTTTCATTTTTCACTTTCTTAAAACTTTTGTTCTGAAAACCTTTTCACCGCAGCTTTCATTCTCTTCTTTGAACTCCGGTGAACCTTTTCTTCCTCCGGCCGTCGTCATTGCGCGGTGCTCCCCTATCGCCGACGTTCTCCTTTCTCAAATCCACAGTTCTTCCCCTGGTTAGTTTTTATCTTTCTTGAGATTCTTCGTTTACTTCTTTTTTCTCTGACTCTGTTCATCTTCTTTCTTCTTTTGACTCTGTTCATCTTCTTTTTACTTTTAGTTTGTTCATCTTCTTTCTTCTTTTTATGAAACTGCCTCGCATGTCTTTACCAAACGCTAGCCTTTCTTCCCTAGAACTTTCTTCGCCCTCCACGGAGGAGGAAGTTGTCGCCCCCACTATAATTGAAATTCACTCCTCGCCTTCTACCCATGATGATTCCGGTCCCGCCGGCTCTGTAGACTCAATTCTCTCCTCTAATGGAGATTTGTCTTCACCTGAATGGCGCTCTAACGCGCATTTAGTTGAAGATAAATGTCTGTTGCGTTCTATCTGGAGCAGCGTTGGGAGCATTTATTCGCTTCGAATATCTGCTCAAGGGTTCACGAAGATAAATCCCGCCACCTCGAATAATGAAGATCATCTGTTGAATGTCCTCCCATGTGGCGAAGATGACTGTGTTCTGTTGCGTAAAGAACCAGCCGATGAATCGCCCGATTTCTTCTTTGTTTATGGCTATTTCTTCTTAGACTTGAACATCAAACTTCCTTTCTCGCCGTTTATATGTCACATTCTTTCTTTTCTGAATGTGGCTCCTTGTCAACTCCAGCCCAACGCCTGGGGTTTTATCCGCTGCTTTGAAATTCTTTGTGAACACTTGAGTTTCACTCCAACCTATCCTTTGTTCTTTCTTTTCTATAAGTCAGTCACCACTAAACCTACTTCTGTGAAATGGGTTCCCCTTTTAGCCCGTAAAAACATGAGTCGGTTCACCGCCCTTAAAAGCCATTACAAAGTATGGCAGAAAAAATATTTCAAAGTTATGGAGTCGCCCGAAATAAAGAACTTGTTCCGAGACTCCGACAATAACCCTCTTTTCCCTTTTTACTGGACAAAAAACCCTCGCCGAAAAATATCCGTTTCATATGACGCCTTGGATGAATCTGAACAAGGTATCGCCGATTACCTTCGCACACTGCCAGTAATCTCTGGTCATGACTTGATTGAGGCGTCTAAATCCGGCACTTTAAATCAATTTTTTAGTAAGTTTATAATCTTTGCTCATAACTTGTTTTCCTTGTTGTCATGTGTCTCGTCTAATTGGTGCTTTCTGTGCAGCTACGATGGGAAAAAGCAAGGTTGATGCGAACCCAATCAAGATGAAGGAATACCTCGCCCAGTCTGCTGCGGCGGCGAAGAAGAGGGCCGCCGAAACTGAACAAAAGAAGAAGAATGAAGGTACTTCGGGTTCTGACAACGTCAGGGACCCTAAGCGTCAAAGAACTTCAGGCGCTGCTGGTAAACCTCTCCACCAATCAACTCTCGACCCAAAAGGTCATCCGGCTGAGAAAAAGAAGGGACATGACAATGTCCCGCCCCCTCAACAAGATCCAAGCGCGCTGATCAACCGCCCACCAACTCCCTTTAACCCAGCTGGTCCTAGCTCAGCCATTGGTGGCGAGGCTCCACCCCCCTTGCTGAACTTGTCGGATCCTCACTTTAATGGGCTGGAATTCATGACCCGTACTTTTGACAACCGGATTCACAAGGATGTTTCCGGTCAAGGCCCCCCCAACATTGCTTCTCTGGCGATCTATCACGCGCTCTCTGCTGCCAGCACTGTGGCGGGAATGGCCCAGTGTGTAAAGGAGTTGGGATCAGCCAAGAATCGTTTTGAAAAGAAGGCGGCTGATTATAAGACTGCCTATGAACGAGCGAAGGCTGATGCTGAAACTGCCAACAAGAAGCTGAAGGCCGCCGAGGAGAAGTGTGCTAAGTTAGCTGATGACTTGGCTGCTTCTGACTTGCTCCTTCAGAAGACCAAGTCCCTAAAGGAAACCATCAACGACAAACACACTGCTGTTCAGGCCAAGTGTCAAAGGCTGGAGAAGAAGTACGAACGCCTGACTGCTTCCATCTTGGGGCGTGCTTCTCTCCAATTTGCTCAGGGCTTTCTGGCGGCCAAAGAGCAAATCAGTGTGGTTGAGCCAGGCTTTGATCTTTCCCGCATTGGCTATATGAAGGAGATCAACGATGGTCAAGTGGTTGGCGATGATGACATCAGCCTCGACCTCCTTCCTCAATTTAATGATGAAAGTGAGCCTGAAGAAGGAGAAGATGGCGGGAATGGAGATGATCAAAACAAGGAGGAAGATCAAGAGAAAGAAGACCCTCAGGTTGGGGCCAGCCAGGGAAACGACGCCAACAATGAGAACCAAGCTTGAATTTGTTTTTATTTTTATGAAGTTAACATTTTGCTTTGGGCACTGCCCTGTTGTTCATTATCTTTCTAAGTCCTGTATGGGCATCGCCCCCTTTTCTTTCCTTTAATGAAGATCGTTTTAAGTTCATTCGTTGTTACCTTGAGTTGTTACTGACTTTTGTTGTTACGTAGGTTTACATATCTTAGTCGATTTTTCGACGAGGCTTGGTTTCTAGTGGCCACTAGAATTGCCAAGGCTTGTAATATTTGATGGCGATACTTTCTTATTCCGAAAGGTTTACTCGCGGTATTGTATACCTTGATACGATTTACCTTGCATAACTCGTAATATAAATGAAAAAGTAACAATCTTGTTGAAATAATCTTTTCATTACTTTTTCATACATGGGAATGATTGTCCCTTCATTCTTTACACATGCCGCCTCATTAAAAACCTCTACAAAGAAAGGAAAAAAGAGTGCGGCTTCATTCACCTTTGTTGTTTCTTTTAACTAAAATACTGCTTTAGATGAGAGGCGTTCCATGTTCGTGGAACCTTTTGACCGCTTAGTTGTTCCAACTTATAAGCTCCTCCTCCAACGTCGCCTATAATCCTGTAAGGCCCACCCCAATTGGGCGAAAGCTTGTTGTGCTTATCAGGTATTGTGTTTTTTCGGAGCACCAAATCTCCCACCCTCATTTTTCTTGGCACGACTTTTGTTGAGAATTTTCTTGCGACCTTCACTTTCCCCGCCTCGTTTCTTATGTGTGCCTCCCGTTGTTCTTCTGGCAACATAATCAGATTTGCTATCAGATTTTCCCCGTTGTCATTCTCATTAAACCGAGCCACTCGCCAACTTTGGTTTTCTATTTCCACTGGGAGCATGACGTCAGTTCCATAAGTTAAACGATACGGGGTTTCCTTTGTGCTTGACTGTTCCGTGGTGTTGTATGCCCAAAGAACGCCTGGTAGTTCCTCCGCCCAAAGCCCTTTTGCTTCATCCAGTTTCTTTTTTAAACCTTTCAGGATAACCTTGTTAGCTGACTCAGCCTGCCCATTGGTTTGTGGATGTTCTACAGAGGCAAATCGCATCTCGATTCCCATTTCTGCACAAAATTCCCGGGTAACACTACTTGTGAATTGGGTTCCATTATCCATTACTAACACCATGGGGACCCCAAATCTACAAACAATCCTTCGCCACAGGAAGTTCCTGACCTTGGCGGCTGTGATAGTCGCCACCGCCTCGGCTTCTATCCACTTAGTGAAGTAATCAACCGCCACGATGATGTACTTCATTTGTGCCTTCGCTACAGGGAATGGTCCTAAGATATCAGTCCCCCACATGGCGAACGGCCAAGGCGCCATCATGGTTGTTAATTCTTCTGGTGGAGCCTTGTGTAAGTCAGAAAAGACTTGACATTTTTCACATTTCTTAACATACTCCAAACAATCCTTCTTCATTGTTGGCCAATAGAATCCTGCTCTTATCACTTTTACTGCCAAGGATCGCCCGCCGATATGACTAGAACACACACCTTCGTGGACTTCCGCCATTATTCCGAGAGCGTCCTTGGTATCGACACATTTGAGCATAGGAGACATGATTCCCCGCCGATACAACTCACCATCCACCAGTGTGTAGAAAGTGGCTTCCCTGCGTTTTGTTCTCGTGTTCAGATCATCCTCCTTTGGTGGGTTCTCTAAGAAGGTCTTAATCGATTCCATCCAAGGTAGCTCGCCCTCACTGACTGACTTTACAGCTTTCAACTTTATTTCTACCAAATCAATGCTCGGGCGAGGCAGGGTTTCTTGAATGACTGTTTGGTAGTTGCCCAATCTCCCTGTGCTTGCCAACTTCGCCAACACATCAGCCCTCTCATTTTGTCCCCTCGGGACATGTTCTATTTTGATTTCTTTGACCTCCATCATCAATCTGCGCACCACTTCCAAATATTTGGACAGTTGCGGATCCTTCACCTGGTACTCGCCTTTCACTTGCTTAACCACTAACTGCGAATCTCCTTTGATAAATAACTTCTGGACTCCCAACTCAATGGCCAACCTTAAGCCGGCAATCAGAGCCTCGTACTCAGATTGATTATTGCTCGCCTTGAACTCGAACTTGAGAGACTGTTCAATGATCATTTTATCTGGACTTTCAATTGTTATTCCCGCCCCACTTCCAGTGTTATTAGAGGACCCATCTACAGACAGGACCCATTCTCCTTGAGTCTTCTCACCTTCAGTGGGTGTTAATTCCGCCACGAAGTCAATTAAACTTTGGACAGTGACTTGGCCCCTTGGCTCATATTGTATGTCATATTCTGATAACTCAACTGACCAGCTAACCAATCGCCCTGATAAATCAGGCTTCTGAAGTACTTGCCTTAAGGGAACATCAGTTTTGACTTTGACTTGGAAACTTTGGAAGTAAGGCCTGAGGCGCCTTGCAGTTTTCAGAATCGCCAAAGCCGCCTTTTCAATTTTCTGGTACCGCAACTCTGCCCCCTGTAAAGTATGGCTCACGAAATATATAACTTTCTGCTTTTTTCCTTCTTCCTGGAGCAACACCGTACTTACCGCCTTGTCAGTAACCGCTAAATAGAGCACTAATGGAACGCCTGGTGTTGGCTTGGAGAGTACCGGTAATGTGGCCAATGTTTCTTTCAATTTGGTAAAAGCTTGTTCGCATTCCTCTGTCCACTGAAACTTTGAATTCTTTTTTAAACATGTGAAGAACGGGGCCGCTTTGTCTCCCGCCATTGGCAAGAAACGTGACAAGGCGGCCATTCGCCCTGTCAAACGCTGAACCTCCTTTACACTTGTTGGGCTTTTCATCTCCAAGATCGCCCTTCCCTTATCAGGGTTCACTTCTATTCCTCTTGATGTTAACATAAATCCCAAGAACTTTCCTCCCTGGATCCCAAAAGAACACTTCTCAGGATTCAACTTCATTTGATATGTTCTTAACTGATCAAACGCTTCTTTGAGGTCACCACCATGATCACTAGCCCTAGCGGACTTTACAATCATGTCGTCCACATACACCTCCATATTCCTGCCTACTTGTTTTGAAAAAATTTTGTCCATGAGCCGTTGGTACGTAGCTCCTGCATTCTTCAAACCAAAAGGCATTGTCTTGTAACAATAGTTCGCCTGATTGGTCCTAAATGCTGTACTTTCCTCATCCGAGGGATGCATCATAATCTGATTATAGCCCGAATAAGCGTCCATGAGACTTAAAAGTTCATTCCCTGAAGCTCCATCCACAAGCTTATCAACATTGGGAAGTGGGTACGAATCTTTGGGACACACTTTGTTCAAGCTTGTGTAGTCCGTGCACATTCGCCATTTCCCATTGGCCTTCTTGACCATCACAACATTGGCGAGCCACGTTGGGTACTGTACCTCACGGATGAAGCGGGCCTTGATTAATTTTTCAGTCTCTAATTGTACAGCCTTGTGCTTTTCTTCACTCATTCTTCGCCTTGGTTGGATGACTGGGGTCGCCCCTGGTCGTATGGCTAGTTTGTGAGTGATCACCTTGGGGTCAATCCCTGGTACATCATTGATGGTCCATGCGAAGAGATCTAGATTATCACCCAGAAGGGTGATTAGTCTGTCCTCTTGTTCTATTGTCAAACCACTGCCAATCTTTAGAAACTTGTCCTTGACTTGCACCTGCTTGGTTTCTTCCAGAGGTTGTGGGCGAAAATCATCAGCCTCGTCCCTTGGGTCCAAGCTAAATCCTTCTTGTGGGAAGATTTCTGTAATTCGATGGCTCTCCTTGGCTGCCTTTCGCCCATAGAGCGCCACGCTTCTTAAATAGCATTCCCTTGCTGCATTCTGGTCTACACGCAATATCCCGACCTTCCCGTTGCAGGCGGGATATTTAACAGTTAAATGAGCAGTTGAGATGACCGCGCAGACCTTGTTGAGGGTGTCTCGCCCCAAGAGTACATTGTAATTGGCTCTACACGCCAATACTAAGTACTTTACTTGAAATTTCTTGACAAACTCTCCTTCCCCAAAGGCAGTCGGAATTTCCACGTATCCCCGCACACTGACACGGTCCCCTGTGAATCCCACCAAGGTTCCCTTGTATGGTTTCAAATCTGATTCCTTTAGTCCCAGGCGATCAAAGGCGTCTCCATAGATGATATCCGCCGAAGATCCCTGGTCTAAGAATACTTTCTTTGTCACATAATTGTTAACCCTAATTGTTACCACAATTGGATCGTTGTCATGGGGAATCACATGCGCGAAATCCTGAGGGGTAAATATAATAGGGGAATGATTCACCCAACACTCGCCTTCGTTCGACTCCTGTACTGAATGTACTGTCGCCACGTAGCGTTTTCTAGCCCTACTTGAAATTGCACCCCCGCCAAATCCTCCTGCAATAGATGAGCATTCCCCAACAGGATCGCCCAACTCTTCAACTATCTCTTTACCTTTACCTTTGTCCTCCTGAGTGATCTTAGCTACCTCTGGCGTTGCTGTGTCTTTAACAAAGTTTTCCAAATGGCCAGCTTTAATCAAACGATCAATTTCCCGCCTTAAATTCCAACAATTATCTGTCGTATGCCCCAACGCCTTGTGGTACTCGCACCACCTATTGGTGTCCACGTTAGCTGGCGGCCGCCGTGGGGGTGGTGGGTACTGCACAACGTTGGTCTGCCCAACTGCCCTTAAAATGGTACTTAAGGGTGCATTCAACTTAGTAAGTGGGACTGGCGTTGGCGAAGCACCAGGCTGACCAGCTGTGGCAGCAGTGGGACCTTGTGAATTTCTGTGCCATGTATTTTGAAAGCCAGGTTTAGAGTTTTGGTATGGTCCCGGTCTTGGTACACGGGGGGTTTGCGCTACCCTGGTTTCCTTTCCCGCCTTGGATTTGTCCTGTGAAACACCGCCAGATTGAGACTGCTTGCGTCCTTCCTCTCTTTCTTGTTTCTTCTGATCATCTTGCTCGATCAATATGAACTCTTGAACACGAGCGCGAAGATCCATCATATCCTTCGCCGGTCGCCTTGTTAAGTCTCTATTCAAATCTCCCGCCCGAAGGCCATTTTTGAAAGACGCCAAACAGACATCTGGATTTTCCTCCTCCAACTGCACCGCCATCTTGCTGAAGCGTGCCATGTAGGTTTTTAATTTCTCGCCTGGTTGCTGATGTATGCTGATAAGATCAAACATTGTTGCTTTTGTGGTTTTATTGGCGGAAAATTGAGTCAGAAACTTAGTGGACAGATCAGTGAAATTATCAATGGAGAAGGGCGGTTGTCGAATGAACCACTGCATCGCCATGCCTTTGAACGTGGAAGGAAATAATCGACATTTTACCGCATCCGTCGCCCCGCCGATCACCATTTTGGTATTGAAATATCTAAGGTGCTCCATAGGATCAGATTCGCCCGAAAAGGCGTCTAATGCCATGGTTTGCAGGTGCTTTGGAATGTCCACCCTAGTGATGGCTGGAACAAAAGGTTGAAATTCAACTACATCCTCCGCCTCTAGGCGTTGTTCTTGCTTAAAATCCTGCCGCTGAGTGAGATACTCAACTTGGGCTTGCAACTGCTCGTTTTGGGACTGCACCTTCTGTAAGGTATCTAACATTTGTTGCAAAGCCGCAGGCGTGATACCTGTCACTGCCTCTTGCGCTCTCCGTGGAGCAGTGGTTTTAAGATCTTCCAAGTTCACATAGTTAGGCGGCGTTGAACGCCGCCTAACACCTGGATCTGATTTAGCGATCAGATCTGAAGGTCTTCCCGGAGCTGCATTCACCAATGACGCTGGCGACGGCGCCACTGAGTGGACCCCCTCCGAGGAAGCTTCCTGCTCTTGCTCGTCCAGTACGGGACGGTTGTTGTTTCGTCCGCCGCCGCGACCGCCGTGTCGACCACCACCGCGCCAGCGATGATCGCGTCGACCCACGCCGCATGAACGAGTCTCCATGGCTCGCAATTCCTCCTTCTGTCACCGGAAGAGCTAAGTCAGAGCCACAGACGGCGCCAATGTTCTGTACTAGGGCAAGCTTACGTAAGAGAAAGACAAAAAGTAAACCCTAGCAGAGCACTAAAATAGCAAAACTACCATAAAAGGAATATTCTCATTAATGCTGAAAAGTTGGTTTCGTACAAGTGGATGACCTCCCCTTTTATAGAGGGGGTGGTCATGATATGGACCTTTCCTATATTTTGGCCTGACAACCAGGGCCCAAATTCCTATACATATAAGACAAATCAAGAAGAATCTTCCAGCTGGCTCGTGGGTCCCCCTAAGGGAAGGCAAAGATATTAGCTGCGTCGATGATTCCCGCCGTGGTTGTCTTCACTCTTGGGCGGGCATGAGCATAGTGTATGCCCCGCCCAGTCCACAACCTTTGCTAGGTTGTTTCATTTAAAACTTCGAATAATCTAGCGATTTATTTGACCAACTTATCTTTGGATGAGCGTCATATTTGTCTTTTGGATGTTCTTGCCGACCAACCCAACACTTGTCTGTGAGCCTTATAAGACAACCATGACGATTATGAGTCGTGTGACCGTTTGGACTGACCGATGTTACGTAATAAAGAAAATGAGGTAAGAAGAAATATGAAGTGTACATGAAATGAGATTTATCTAGCGGGGCCTATGAAAAATCTAATTCATTAGTTAAAATGACTTCTCCGCAAATTAATTTGAACAAATAATTAGAAGCATATTGTAAATGGCATGCACTAAATGTTAATAGTAAATCATGGTTCACAAATAAACTAATTTTTAACATGATCCACTACAGTTAACGAAAGAAATGTCGTGCTTTTGTGATGTTTAAAACTATAAATATTTTTTTGATCGACCAAAATTTTCCCTTTAGGGACCAAATTCACGGACCTCCCCCTCTCCAACTCATATATCTTTCAGCTCTTATCACTTGATCTATCATTATATATTCACTTATCTCCTGAGTAGAAATACCAACATAAAACTACATGAATGGTGTTCCCATTTTCCTTCTATTAAATTTTAAAGGGAAAATCATTTGAATCAAACTAAATAATATTGATTTAGGAATAAAATCAAACTAAATAAACGTTAATCAATTTGATTGAATTAACTTAATACATGTTTGAGCACCAGTTTACTTATAAATGAACATTTATCTTAATCCATGAGTTTTGTGTAATTTACCCTTAGTACATGCATTATTAGTTAATGTGCCGACAAATATCCAAACATAATTTTTGAAAACTATTAAAAGATATTTGTGCGTAAAAATAAAAGCGAGTGAAAATATATCCTAATTTTTCTTTGAATAAATCACATGATTTAATATTTTAATCTTAAATATTATGTATTATTAACTTTTAAAAATTATATTGTATTTTTACCACGAAAATCATAGAGAGAGAGAGGTGAATAGTTAAGAAGAGGAAATTAAAGTAACAAGTAGATAAGAACAAGTAGATAGAACATAAATAGGATTATTTAGGACGCTGCTAATCATACTCCAGAAAAAAATAAAGTCTGCAACTCTTCTGAAGTGCAAGCCTGTAATCTGTGACCCGACAGGCATACAGTGTACGATTTTGCCGCGTGAATACCCACTCCTAGTTCTTCCATCCATTGCTTTCTCGCTTTTCACACCGCACTGACCAAACATTCACCACAATGGCAATTCATTCATTCATTCTGAAGAATCATTATTCATGGAGTAATGATATATACAAACCTCATCTTTTAAACACTTCATTTTCACCTATTTTTATTTCTACCTCTCTTCTCTTATCATTTATCACATCTCATATTTTCTCTCTTTTACTTTTTCTTTTCTTCCTATCTCTCTCCTCTTCCACCTCCTTCCACCTCACCTTGTGAAGAAAACATTTTACATTATTCATGAGTTTGAATTCTATATATACATTTCTTTTTCATTTTCCTTTTCCCAACGCTCACACACATAATTAAAACCAACAACAGCGACCCAACACAGAAGAATAAGAGAAGAAGATAAAAAATCACTGAATCACAATGGAGGACGAGGTTAACACCGGGGACTTTAAGGATGTTGGAAACTTGGAAATGAACGAGAAATTAAATTAAATAACAAACAAAAAGCTATGTGTGAAGTGAAGGAACAAATGTAGGAGAAGATTGAAAACACACACAAAGCTAAGTTAATTCCATTATTGCATGCCATTCACGTTCTCTTGTCTGAAAGACACATACACTAGCAAGATTTTCCCATAAACAACGTTTGTTTGCTTTTTTCTTCTTCTTCAAAACTTGGTGTCTCTACCTTTACACACAACAGTCAACAAATAAACGAGATTTGATTCGCAATTGATAACCTGATCATTGTTTTAATTATGTAATAATAACAATGCTGGTTGCTAGCTCAAGGTTGCAAGTTGCAAATCAAAACTGAACATCATAGAATAACACTATAAACTGAAATTAACTAAATTATTTAATTAACCAAATGATGATGAAGAACAAGTAAGAACCCTAACTACATCGATCTCCATTAAGTTGCACTTTCATCAACATCAAAGTTTCTTTTTTCTTTCACACATAATGCTCTTTCTCTTTCTCTCCTTCTCTCTTTCACCACCATGAAAGAGAATCGGAGAGAATGATCGGAAAAAGTTAATTAGGGTTTCTTACCAAGAGTGTTCTTGTTATTGTGCATCCAAACCTTGAGAACGTTTCTCCTCACACAAGTTTCAGCACAGAATTGTTCAACAGCAGCTTCTTGATGCTTCTGGATTCTCCAACCAAGCTCTTCTGCAAAAGCCAGCATCTTCTCCTTCTGCTCCGGCGTGAACTTGGTCCTGTACCTCTTTTTCATTCCACCTCCGCCGCCACCGCCGCCTCCACCACTGCTGCTAGGGTTAGACATGTCTTCCTCCTCCCTGCTGAATCCACCTCCTGAAGTCGCCGGTGGAAGTGCTAACGGCCGGTGGGGCGCCGTCGGAGATGTTGTCAGGTGGTGGTGGAGGTAGCCGCCGGAGGCGGCATGGTGCTGAGGTCCACGGTGGTAGTAAGGGGAGAATTGGCTGTGGTACTGGTGGTGGTGCACCGGAGGAGGCGGAGGCTGCTGCCTCTGGCACGAGGCCACTGTTTCGCCGTCGATCTCCTTGCGGTGGAAGTTCCGGTGACAGTTACAGGCGGCGCAGATCACAGCCTCCAGCTTGCCTTCATCTCCGGCAGCCATGAACTCGCAGCACCCGTCGACGGCGTGGCCGCCGAAGCTGACGGCGTGGTTCTTCTGGCATTCCCTGTACCTCACAACCCCCGCTGCCACCGGCGGGGTAAACGAGCCGCCTTTCCTCCCGATTACAGGCGCTGAAACCTCTGCGATTTTGGATCTCGGTGCTGAGTTCAAAAGCGGGTCGTAACTCGCCGGCACCGGCGGCGGTGACTCCGGGATCCCCATTTCTTCATCTTGCTCTTCTTGCTCATCAAACTCCATATCAATCTCCACTTTTTCTTTTTTTCAAAAATATAAAATAAAATTTCTCACCAATTTTTTTCCACACTCTAGATTTTTACTAGCTAGATGCTTGAGACATGAGAGGAGATTGAAGATCTACATGACTCATGAGGTGAGAATAGTGAATGAATGAATGAAAAAACCACTAGAGAGTTTGTTTCACAAGGTTAATAATGACTAAGCTAAGTGAGATTGTGTTGTTCATTTATATTGAATTTAATAATAGTAATTTTTTTAATAAAAAATAGTAAAAGGTTGTCTAAATGACCCATGATAAAGTTTAGGTTAAATAACCCATCATTTAATCATATTGGAGATAGGTAAGTTGGAATTTTCATATTTTATTTATTAATATTACATGTGTTATTATTAATGTTTTGTTTTGTTTGAGTTTTTAGTAGGAGAAGATAAGAGATGGAAGATGATGTGGTCATGAATAACCGGTGTGCAGAAAAGAGGTGTTTCACTCTGGAAAGCCTTTCAAAAACTTGCCATTGCATAATTAACACCTGTACCTACATGTTCAGACATTTACTTTTTACTTTAACCGGCTATAACCCATTTCTCCTCGCTTTTTATGACATTGTTCTTTTTCTAATAAGAAAACAAATTGAAAATGATATATCAATCACTTTCTTTCTTCTTCTTAAAATTAATGTTCTGAAACTCTAATTCTAAAAGCATCTTCAATGTATAGTTGCTGCTAGTTGGATTACTTAAAAACTATTTCGGTGAATCATAGGATTTAAGCAATCCAAGCAGAATTCGCTCCAACCACGGTTGCTTAGTTTACTTTTAGTTGAGTCTCATTATATCTCTTATATTTATATTATTTCAAGGTAATGACACTGTACAAGTACAAGAATGAAAGAGAAAATATGATTTTTTAGTCAAAAAGTAAGGAGAGAGAAAATAAGCAACCGTTGCTTAAATTTAAGCAACTCAACTACCACGTCATGTTGCTCCAGTGGTGCTCCAAAATAAGCAACGTTGCTTAAGTTGCCAACTGAATTTAAGTAACCTCCATTAGAGATGCTCTAAGGTGTGATGTATTAGTTGTTCACCTCGTTATTTAACCATAAAGTTAGAAGTTTTATTCTCAACCATATTAATTGAGTATATTTCATGATCAGCTGTTGAATCGGTTAATGAACACACACAACAAATGAATTAGTCATTATTATCGGTGATGATGATGTTAATCTCAACAAAATAAAATCAATAATACGAACCAAACTAGCAATTGAATGAATTGATAGAACCCCCTCCTCATAATTGGTTTTTATATGAAAATTAATTATATAAAACTTTCTAATGTTGCACTTAATTTTTGTTGCAATTTGGTTAGAGAGGGGGTAAAAGCAAAGTAAAATCATGTAATTATATTTGGGAAGGGAAAATGGGTGAGAGGGTGAATGTATGCCATTTATAGCAAAGCATGTATGTTTATGTTGGTGTTTGTGGTGTGGTAGGCTTGGCTAGCTAGAATGAGAAATGAAGGTGGTTGAAGAAATGGTAGTAGAAATGGGAATTGATAAGAGAAAGAAAACCATACTAATTAATAAAAATAAGATGACACGGACTTCTTTCTTCTTCATATCCGACGAAATTAATCTGTCTGCATTTATGGGAGCTGCCTACGTGCCCTCCTTCTCCGACAGGATATGATGTCACTCTTTCTTCATCTTTTTAATTTCTTTTTTTGTGTGTATCATGGATTAACGTTAATGTTACTTCTGTCTCTTCGCTTTGCTAATCTTACCGTGTGAGGTCACTACACTTTTACTCTTGTTACCTTCATTAGGGCTATGGATAAAGTATAAATTTTATTAGTTAATAGTTCAATTATGTTAGGGTTAATCCTCTACTTGATCCCTGTTTTTGACTCGCCGTCTGAAATTAGTCCCTCCCCGGAAAATTTACAAATCTGGGTCCTCTCGTTTGCAATAAGTCTGGAGCAGGTCCTCGCCGGAGCCCGGAGCTCCGGCAAGTGATGAATAGGCATGCTGACTGGGATAAAAACGCTGACGTGTCAAGGGAAAAAAATTAAAAATAAAATACAAATTAGTTTTATTCAATTAAAAGTCCCCCCTCCCCCAAATTAACCCAAAATCATCTTCATCTTCACAAAATCATCATCTCCAAAGGACCCAGAAATTCATCTCATCATCTACTACTCCTTCATCTTCTTCTTCATCATCAAAGGAAACCGAATTACAGAGTTTCAGAAACAACAAACAGGGTGCAAAAATACAACAGGAACAACAGACACAACCCTACAATCTTCACCCTCACGCTCTCCACCCAAAACCCTGCAATCTTTCAAACTCAAAACCCCATCACTATGAACCACAAAATTCCCAGAACCCATAACCCCACCATCGATTTCTCCCCCCCCCCCAACTTCATCCAACTTAGAAACCCAGAACCCCTCAATTGCCACTCTGTTCTTCAACTTGTTTACTGGGAAGAGGAAGATGAAGAGGATGTGGTGTCGGTTATGGCGAGGTCAGCTTGGTTCGTGGTGCTGCTACGGTGGTGGTACCGCGACCCACCACTTCGATCTACCCCCTCTTCACTCCGATTCGCACCTGGGTTTGAAGGTTAGGGTTGCGGTGGGTGAGAATTGATGTGGGTCGATCTCTTCCTCTTTTGTAGGTTAGGGTTGCATGTGGGTTAGTGTTGGGTTGAGGTTGCATGTGGATGAGGGTGAGGGTGGGTGAGGCCGTGAGGGCACCACTTCGATCTACCTCTCTTCACTCCGATTCCCAACCTCCGCCGCCACCAGGGATCCTCCGTCGGCGGAGATTTCGGCGAGTACAAGCCTCTGCATTCCTCTGTTGATGCAAAGCTTCAGGCCATTTGTGAAGGCTTGGCTGAGATGCAGAAACAGGGGAAAACAGAGAAGAAGTCAGAAAAGCCTCAGAAGAAATCAAAGGCGACAGCGTCCAAGGTGGCTCCGCAAGAAGGTTGTTGTTGAGTTGGATTGCATGTGGTGGGGTGGGTTGCGATGGGTTCTGGGTGGGGGTGGGTTTCATGGGTGGGTCGCGGGTGAGGGAGGGATGGGTTCAGAAGCTCTGTTTTGGAAGAAGTGAGGGTGGGTTGCGGGTGAGGGAGGGTTGCGGGTGAAGAAGCTGGAGCAGGAACACAGATCTGTTGAAGGAGGTGATGAGGAAGAAGATGATGTGATGGAGAAGATGAAGATGATGAACATGGAGATGAGGAGCAGGAACACGGATGTGTTTAACTTCACCAATTTTTTTTTTATTTTGGTAAATTGATTTTGTGAATTAGACTAGGGTTAGATAGTTAATTAGATTTTTTTAGTTAATTGGATTAATAAATCTGAATTCTATTTTATTTTTTTATTTTTTATTTATTTTTAAAATCCACGTCATCATTTTTATCCCAGTCAGCATGCCTATTCATCACTCGCCGGAGCTCCGGGCTCCGACGAGGACCTGCTCCAGACTTATTGCAAACGAGAGGACCCAGATTTGCAAATTTTCCGGGGAGGGACTAATTTCAGACGACGAGACAAAGACAGGGACCAAGTAGACGATTAACCCTATAAGTTATAACTATGTGTTATTTTAATTTAATTTATATTTTACATTTTGTGATTTTTTTATAGAACAAAAAGAACTTTATTGAAAATAACCAAATAAATGAAGACAACCACTCATAGTAGGTAGTTACAAGAACTTACAATCCCTCTCTATCAGTAGTCCGGAGACAGGAAAAGGAATCACAACCCCCTTTTTACAAGATACTTCCTCCTCTCCTTTTTATAAGAAAAACTTGGACAAATCACACAAACCAATGAAACTTATATTTTTTATAAAATACTCCCTCCGGTCCTATTTATAAGCATGAAAGAGAAGAAAAATCTTGGTCCTTTTTATAAGAACCAAATGAAAGTTTGAGTTATATTAATTAATTTTTTCCAATGATACCCTTATTAATTCTAACTTGTAAAATGTATCTCATTAATTATTCTCTCTCTTTCCCACTTTCCAACACTAATAACAAAGGGTAATTTTGGAAGTTTATTTTAATTTAAGACAAATTTAATGTATTTTATCTAGTTTAACTACATTTCTTAAACTATGTGAATTTTTTTGTTGTTGCTTATAAATAGGACCGGAGGGAGTAAACTACTATGCTTAATTCCAATGATGTTTTTTCCTTTTTACAAAAACAATCATGTTAATTACTATAAATGTTGACCATGCCTATTGGGTGCTTGCAATTTCCCTCCAAATTTTTGCATTGGAAATATATCTCTTTGCATTGGAATTGATTATTTGACTTAATTTTATAAGAGTATTTCTTATAAAAAGGATCAAGAAAAATTGCCAAAGTGTTTCTTATAAAAATTACCGGAAGGGAGTAATTAGCTACAGTTTCGTGTTTCTCTGCTTATAAATATGTCTAACTTCAATACAGTCCAATACTCCAATTCCTTCATTAATTAACAGATCCATATGATTAGAGCGTTCATTAGCTAAAAGAGACAATTTCTAAGTTGTTTGACCCGCTTTAATACAGTCCAATTTCATAGAGAAAGGGAAAGAATTTAAGTGAGAGAAAAGAAAAAAGATATATCTATGAAATGACATAAATATCTTTAATTAAAAACTAATATACATTTTAAACGTTATTAACAAAAATTAAAGTTAAATTATAATTATAAATTATTTAGTACTATTAACAATAATATGTTAATATTGTTTACTGCTTTATTATAACTATTATTATACAATAAAGGATGAGGGGTATTTTAGGCAAATCACCTAAAATACTACCCTTGCCGTTTCCTATCCATATTAATATTAGCATAGAAATTTTTATGGGGTCCCACCAAATTCTTATTCTCCCTCATTAGTTTTGTACTCAACTATTTGATTTTTGTGTTTTCTCCATATTGCTTTTCTTTTTTCCTAGTTTTCTATAATACAAAACGAGCCCTTAATATTTCAAGGTGAGGGGATTCTGATTACCAATTGAGAGCTGGGATTATAGTCACATCCAACTCCAGGCAAAAATGCGTCAGTGATCGGCAAACCTGAGAAACAACCATCCCCATTAACTCTTGAGATAGGAAGTCACTCAGAAGTAGTAAACAATTGCCCAAATCACGCATCTTAACCTACGGTGCACCACTTCAGAACCAGTATGCCCTCTTAAGATCAAACGAACGACGCTCCAACATGTCCCACCCATGCGCCCCATCAGGGTCAACGACACCTTACTTCAGTCGCATACATTGCACTTGAGGAAGATTATCCAACAAACAACTTCTCATGAACCACACGATTGGTAGAAGTTAGAGCGATCGAGTTATGATATATACACAAATCTCCACTTCTTTTCCACCTTCGATCATTTTCTATTATTTCTCTTTTCTCTATCAATCAAATCACATATCACATCTTTACTTTCTCTCTCCTTTCTACTTATCTCTCTCTTCCTCTACCTCTTCACACCTAAAAAATGAGGTGTGAAGATATAATTATTCAGAGCGATCTGATGGTCACCATGGGCCTAGGGAACTGTGGACCCCCAGTCAAAGCAGTGCTTTAAAACCGTGTACCCCATTACCTTAGAAGATACAAACCTTTCCCATATATAAAGCAACACAAGTCAAACAACAAATGTAACTTCTAACTTCACCTCAGCCACTCTCTCAGTTTTGCTCATGTTCTAACTTCAACGTTGGAGTGCTAACGTGTAGGTTCTCCCTAACTAATCTCAAGGCGAAGAAAGTCCCGTGTCCACCACACTCAACGGGGAATCACAAGCATCCTCCTTCCAAACTCCACACTCTACCATCTATAACACCCCGATTTTCAGGTGTCACTTTAGTAACTCAAAAATCAAATAAAGCGGAAAAACATGTATTTTTTTTTCGTTTTCTTTTTAAATAAAAAGACTTGTCAAAATAAAGACTCAACCCATTCGCGATTAACAGCGACTAATATACAATAAAAGCACAGCCCTCGCTGCAACCAAAATCATCGTCATGAGTGTCCTCAAGTGACGGAAAGTAACGTCAAGTAACTGAAAGTAGTGCCCGCAGGCAAACAAGTGCGACCCATAGCCAGAGTCATAAGTTTTATAAATATAATCCTCCAAGAAAGTAAGTTAGCCCAGGACGGCTTCCAACAGACCTCTTACGTCCGACAAACTCCCTGTGATCCTCATGGAAGAGAACCACACAAAAAGCTAATAGTCGGGGACCTACCCTGCCCCAAAAAGAGAAATGACAATCAGAGCTATGACACTAACACCCAACCTTAGTAGGCTCTAAACACCCATACCCTATACTTCCATCCTCGACCCTCATCTGGTCATGCATTCAGTCCGGGTCCTCGTCGAAACTTCAGTAATGGTCATTACGCTCTTGGTCCTTCCCGAGTGACGAATCATCACGAACCAGTTGTCGAACGTCTGGCAGCAGGCCGACCGCCCAAACACAGACATACAAACAAAGTCAAGGCGCTATGGTCAACTTACAGAATACAATAGATATACAACCAACATGCGATAAAGGGGGTATATACTTATATAGGTTCTCAGTTGCCTATCCTAAGGTATATACTTAGCATGTTAACAAGGCTCTAATCAACAATTCAATATATGTTATCTCGACAGTTCAATAAACAATGACTCAACAATTCAATAAGCAATATCTCAACAATTCAAGTTAGGGTGCATGTATGCATGCAATATCAATTCAAAAGATGATCCCAATAAATAGGCATGTCAAGTCGATCCAACCCATTGGGTTGAACATACGGACTCGCACACGCAACAAATGACAACGCCAAGTTGGTTCACTCAATAGAGTCGAACATACGGACGTTGGGCGCGTCCAATGACTATCGCCGAATCGATCCAATCCATTCGATTAAACATACGGATCCGCGCGTGTCGAAAGGTTATCGCTGAATCGATCCAATCCATCGGATTGAACATACGGATTCACACGACTTTAAATGGCGATCGCTGAATCGATCCAATCCATCGATTGAATGTACGGACTCACGCGTGCCTAAGTGACTACCGCCGAATCAATCCAATCCATCAGATTGAATATACGGACTCGCGCGTGTCAAACAACTATTGCCGAATCGGTCCAACCCGCCGGGTTGAACACACGGATTCGCGCCCGCTATGCCGAAGATACACCCTTGGCGTTCTTCGTGAAGGCCCAGTCCTTCGACCGTCCCAACCTTCGTGAAGCCGACCGAAGCCGTCCCAGCTTCACCGAGGCCCGATCTTTCGATCGTCCCAAACCCCGAACGTATGCATGATGCAATATGGTTAGCTAAACATCGAATCGTCCTCGCACGTACGTGTTTAACTACAAATTTCGATTCAAAAGTACCCGAAGGTCAAAGTCGTCTTGCGACTAGGCTGTGAAAAACCGGAGTACATAAAGCACTCAGTGACATTTCCCTGGTCACTATGGTTCACCCCCGTGGCGACCATCAAATCATCTCAGGTTCAAGGCTTTTCGACTATTTCCCGTTTTTCACAATCATTTCCAACTCTTAAGTTTCCCTAAAGGTCTCGTTAATTAATCAAAGCATTTCAATATGAGTTAATCAAGTTATGAGGTTTATTATCGAAATCCAAGTTCCATAAGTTCCCGAGTTCCAAATTCTAACTATTCAAAGTTTCCCAAATCCCCCAGATATAATCCCCGGGAAAAGTCTAAGTATTTCAAAAAGGGCTAGATCTCAGACCTCAGGTCAGGACCTGCCTAGGGTTATTCTTTCAACCCGAATAATCAAAACAAAACAATTCAAATGTCCTACACTCCGCAATCGCGTCAAGGCGCACAATTCGACAACAATATCAATATCTCAGGCTATAAGAAGCAATACAACAATAATTCTATGCGGAAATAATAAGACAGAAACCAGTAAACAGCCGAAGCCTCTCAGAAAACGGAGACACACGTCTCATATAAGTTCACTCGGCCGAAGCCTCCAGAAAACATTTCCCATTTCAAAGCGATAAACAATATCCAAGCAATATTCAAGTCGAATTTATCGACGCCTATAAATCAATAGCTAGTAAGTAAGTTGCCCTAACCTCGAGTTGTTCTAGTCTCGCGGTGCAGGTCTCGCTCACAAGCTTGCTCAGTCAAACCCAAAGTTTCCACAACCAAACCTTGGAACAAACCAAGTAATAACCAATCAAAACAAGTCGATACCATCGAAACAATACAAACTAACGTTCGACAAAGCTCAAGAAGCTTCTGTGTACAACATTCTAACGCGAATGGAAGATTTTCCCCGAATGGGTGAGTTTTGACTCGTGAAACCAAACAGAAATTCTAATATTTACCTTTGCTCACTAAAATGCGCATAACTCGAGCTACAGAACTCGAAATGACACGAAACCAAAGCCAAAATTTCGGCGACTCAAAGGGCTACAGTAAGCATAAGGAAAACCTTGCCCATATTTGAGTTTCCTCACTATCCTAACACAAATAGGTCTCAGCCACTCTCCAATTTAGCGTTTCGGCGCTTTTTCTTCGATCTAATTTAATTCCTAGGTAGTTTTAGGGTAAAACTAGGGCAAGGAAACTGTCGGAAAAATTTTAGAACGAGCGGGTCGATATACGACTAGTTAGGGGCACTTTGGTCCAAAATTAAAGCTCAAAAACTCAAAGTTGAAACTTTGAAAAACAAAATTGATGGGGTCGTTCACAACGACATTTATAGCAACTAATCCTAAGGGCGCAAAGTCGGATTGTGGCTTTTTAATCAAAAAGTTTCAATATGTGAGTAAATGAGTTTTTATACCGTTTTTCAGATCTACGGTGACTCGATCGAAATTGGCGCGCATCTGCGAGAGATTTAGCTTGTTGGGTAGTAGTAGAAGGTAGTTCAAAAGAAAAATCGGGAAAATCGGACAATTTTGGAAAAAGCTCGAAACTAGGAGCTCAGAAAGAGATAAAGAAACGCGATATAAAAGATGATCAGAGGTAAGAACAAGCAAGAGTACCTCGATGTCGAGAAGTAGCAACGAACAACACGAAGATCGGTCACGAAACGACGAAGATCTCTCCTCTCCCTCTCCTCCTCAAGCTCGCGGCCTTGAAGCTTCAAATGGTGAGTGTTTTGATTTTTTTTTTCTATTTATAGGAGAGAGAAATTGCGGGAAAATGAATATTTCGCGATTCCGATTTTTGCAGTACGTTCAGCTGTGAATTATAAGCGAGAATCTTGCGACAGAATTCTAGAACTCAAGACAAGTCTCTTGAATTTGAAGAAAACGATCCAAAAGCGGTGTGAGTTAAAATACTCCGAAAAACTACTTTTTGCCGTGAAAGTCGGATGACAAAACTTCCTTCTGAAGAAAGGTTGGAAATGTCGAAAGAAATCTGGTAACGCGGATGGAAACTTTGTTAGAAACTCCGAATAGAAAAGGTCTTCATTCAGTGTTGGAATTTAAAGTCTTGAGAGAATAGAATTTAGCGTCGTCGGACTTCCGAGAAGCGAAACCTATCGTGCGTACAGTCCAGAGTTCTGAAATGAAACGCTGGTCGAGGTAAAAATAAAGAGAACTTCTTATTTTTCCAAGGATTTTGAATTTTGATTAAACAGTCCTTTAAGAGCGGAAATAACCTTTTTCGGACACTCTCGACCTTAGTCGAGTGTGGAAATGGCTCGTACTAATTAGTATACTGACCAGAGCACTATCCTCAAGCAATTTCCTGAACGTTATTCTTCATCAAGTCGTCCAAAACAACATTATCCTTTACAAGGTCCTTTTGCGGTTAAATCGGTTCTACTCTTAGGTTGGAAAAATAATTAAAAATAATTATTTAAATCCAAGTCTGAAATTTGGGTCTTACACCATCCCTCATCCCCAAAACACACGCTGTGGGCGATTTGACCAGACTTTATCTGATCACTTAATTAAATTATAATAAGTTTGTAATCATATGGATAACATTATAAGTAGGAGAGCTAATGGGGCCTTTTATGCCAGGGTTTATGGTTTAATAATATAACTTAAACAAGTATTTATCCCTTTATTTATTTTTGAATTTAGTCATTCTATTTCTTTTTTCAATTTGTATCCCCTTAAAATTTAAGTTTTTTTTTTAATTTATGTCGTTTGTGCGAGACTATTAACCGCATAAGAAAAATGTTTATTATCGACGACTAAATCATGAAAAATCATCGGTATTATTTCATTAGCGACGGCAAAAAACTGAGCATGGGCTTCATCACTAATTTTTTTGATGGCTTTAAAAAATGTTGAGTAATTACTAAAAAAAAGATTTTTCTCTCTTCTGAATAGGGAGAAGAGAGATGTTTAGAGAGAGAAGCTCCAGGAAAACTACTCCGGTGAGAATATCGGGCACAGAGGAGGAACGTCGACGGAGCCGGTTTGAAGGACGCTGGACATGGCCTGGGAATGGGAACACCAAATTCTCGACGAGATGGCAACGACAACAACGTGTTACCCAGCGGGAACCGATTAAAGGGAGAGAGCATGGCCAGTCAAAAACAGTGTTTGTTGATGGTATTGGCCAGAGGGTGACTGCTGATCAGCTTCGATATGCTTTTGCGGCTGCAGGGTCTGTAGTAGGAGTGGACATTTGAATCAGAAGGCATGGAGATACACGGTTTAAATTTGGGTTTGTACATTTCTCATCGATCTTCGAAGTATGGCAAGCAATTCGAAAGTTTAATGGGGTGCGTTTTCAAGGAAGCTATTTGCATGTATGCAAGGCGTGGTTGTCGCGGCCTACTCGGAAGGGGGGGAGTGCGAAACCTGGTAACAAACATGCAGTAAAAGGAAAGGTGTGGCGACCAAAGAAGGCGAAGGATCACAAAGATAGCTCGGGTAATGGTGTTACTGAAGTCCAGACGACTGAGGACCTGGTGCTACAACATACAACAAAACCGACAGGCAAAGATTGGGTGGGTAGATGTGCGATGGCGATAGCGGAGGAGTGTTATAATGTGGTGGAGCTTCAAGCGTACTATAGTTCTATCGGATTGTATAATTTTAGATTGATACCATTGGGGGCTAAGGAGGTAGTCCTGGAATTTGAGAATAACCACGAGAGGGAGAGCATGATGAAGGAGTGCAGAGAGTTTTTGGAACACAGATTGAGCGATATCCGGTGCTGCTCGATGGATACCATCGGGGTATCACAGATAATGTGGTTGGCATTGTGGCAGGTGCCACTTGGAGCGTGGGGAATGGAATTCTTCACAGCAGTTGGGAATCGACTAGGACGTTTTGTTTGTGTCCATGAGTCTACGCTGACAAAGGAGCGAGTGGATGTGGCCAAAATACTTGTGTAAACAACTCATCCCTTGTGGCACCCAAGTGTTCTTCTTGTTGATATTGATGGTGAACAAAGAAGAATACTGGTGGAGAAAGAAGATCTCAATATTGATTACGGATGTGTCTCAATAATGCATGCTACACCGGTGAAAGAGTACAAATCTCCGTCAAATGATTCTGGAAATGATAGTGAGGAGTCTGGCCATTTAGATGATCAGGAGGACTTGGAGATGTTTGATGAGGATATGGGAGGTGAGATGGAGCAGAAGAGTACACAGTGGCACACATCAGAAACGGAAAATCAATCACCGGAGAATGTTGGACACACCTGGCCAGGGTCGCCGGTTCAGTGGAGCTTGGCGGGATGCAACCGGGCGAACATCTGGATTCGTGGTCAGACCCAATCGAACCAGATAGAGCCGTTGCGTTTGCAACAGTTTCGACATCAGGCCGTTAGGAATACTGGAGAAAGTTCAGGGTGGGTTTGGAGACGTTGTGCAGAAAAAAAGGTCAAACGTGTGGATTCAAATTTGATATGTCAAGCACGTGATTTATTGGATGATGGATATACATGGAATGAGATAAAAACGGTTGCTACTTTTAAGGAGGTGGATTTCAAGGAGGTGATAGAAAATGCTGGGTGTAGTATTGGAGAGAATTTTCCAATGATTTGGAAAAGATGGTGTGCAGAGAGTTATGATCAGCTATTTGAGCAATTAATGGGCTGGTCAAAATTTGTTAATGCTCAGATCATGGCATCAAATATGTGTAAGGAAATAAATATATTATGGGTGAGCAAGGCTGGCGGTGATTTTCAAAAAAATGCACAGCAATCAACATTAATGTGGGGCCCCTCAAACACCATAACTGTGGAAGATTCTGTTAAGGTTATTGCGGAAGTGGCCTGCGAAAGTACGGGGGATGCGAATTTGAAGGATAGTTTTAATTTGGAGGAGGAATGTGAGGTTTCCCCAGAGGATTATAAGGTGATTTTTGCTGATTTGGAGGACGAAATTAAGGTGACACGTCCCAGAGGAAGACCACGAAAGGTTTCAAAAATAGGTGCGGGGGAGTCACCGAAAAGACAGAGAGGGAGGCCAAAGAAAAATTTAGTCACACAGGAATTAAAAAACCTGCAGGCAGAGAATATACAAAGAAGGACATTGGTGCATGCAAATCCACATGGGGAAGATGGTATGATAACTCGGGCAAGAAGGGCATTAATCCGTAGTCAGGCAGCGGGTTTGGTTTTTGAGTGTGAAGAAGAGGAAGCAATACAGGGCCTGGTGCAACAAATTCGTTTGGGACTCCACAACTAAAAATGGCAGGGGTGTGGGTGTCTTGGAATGTGAGGGGGTTAGGAAGAGCTGAGAAGAGGAAGGCTATTAGATTGGAGTTGGACAAGCTGAAACCTGAAGTCATATTGTTACAAGAAACAAAACTGAATGAGGGTCGTGAAGAGCTGTTGGGTGGATGGATACGGGAAAAACAGTTGGAGGCATGCAGTATTCTAGCAGTGCATGCAGCTGGTGGATTATTAACTTTGTGGAGAAAAGATAAGTTTCGTTGTGATCAGGTGGTGCGTGGGGATGGCTTTTTCCTGGTAGTTTTGAGCTTGATAAATACAGAGGGGGTTTGTGTGGTGTGTAATGTCTATGGTCCTCATGACTCTAGGGAGCGGGGACACATGTTTGAAGAATTAGGATTGGCGCTGGAGGGAAGAGTAGGGAGGGTGGTGTTTGGTGGTGATTTTAATGCTATTCTCAATGATGGGGAGAAGCAGGGAGCTGGTGGTGATACGTTAGGTGATCCTTCTTTCAAAGAGTTTGTCTCCAACCAGTATTTGATCGATTTGCCTATGCTAAACGGAGATCATACTTGGGGAAGCACTAGGAATGAAGGGTTGTGGAGTCGTTTGGATCGGTGGCTAATTAATGAGGAGGCCCTGTTGGGCTTTGATGGGGTTGTACAGATAGCTCAGGATTGGGGGTTGTCGGATCATCGTGCTGTTGTGTTAAACTAGGGGACTAAGGATTTTGGACCAAAGCCATTCACTTTCTTTAATTACTGGCTTTTGGAGGAGGGGTTCAAGGAGATGGTGGTGCAATGGTGGGACTCGAATGTAGTAGTAGGATGGTCAGGGTATGTGTTGTTAAGTAAGTTGCGAGGCTTGAGGGGGAAAATAAGGGAGTGGAGTAAGGCGAGATGGGCGTGGGGGTCTTCTAAAATTACTAGTTTGGAGCGGAAGGTTCATGATCTTATGGTGAGAATGGAGAGGGAGGGTGTGTCAGACATTCTGAGGCGTGAGCGGATGTCAACCTTGCATGAGCTATGACGGGAATATAGAAAGGAGGAGAGCATGTGGCTGCAAAAGTCTCGATTAAAATGGATTAAGCTAGGGGACCGCAATACAAAGTTTTTTCATAGGTCCTCAAAAATTAGATCTTGCCGCAAAACTATGGAGAGTTTGCAAATGAATGGAGCCTTATGTGAGGAGCCTAGGCGTATCAAAGAAGAAATTTTTAACCACTTCCAAGCTTTCTTCAAATCACGACCAAGGGGAAGAATCAGGTTTGAAGGGGAGGAGATGAGGAAGTTGTCTGCGACAGATTGTGAATTGTTACAGGCTCATTTTTCCTATGAAGAAATATGGGAGGCTGTATTAGCTTGTGATGGCAACAAAGCTCCGGGTCCTGATGGTTTCAATTTCACCTTCTTCCGGGAATTCTGGTTCATGATTCGCAGTGATATAATGAAAATGTTTCAGGAGTTCCATGCGCATGGGAAACTGGTGAAGGGGTTGAATGCGGGGTTTATTTCCTTGATTCCAAAAAAGGATATTCCTGTCGAGGTAGCTGATTATAGGCCTATCAACCTGATTGGTAGTATTTATAAATTGATTGCAAAGGTCTTGGCAGCAAGATTACAAAGAGTCATGCCAACTCTGTTATCTCAGAATCAATTCTCTTTCACTAAGGGAAGGCAAATTGCTGATTGCATTTTTATTGCTAATGAAATAGTGGATTCAATGACGAGGGGAGGGCGGGGTGGCTTTCTTTTGAAGCTGGATTTTGCAAAGGCTTATGACAATGTGGAGTGGGAGTTCTTGATGCATATGATGGAGGATATGGGGTTTGGGGAGAGATGGAGGGGTTGGATTTTTAATTGTGTATCTACAGCAACCTTGGCGGTCCTTGTCAATGGATCCCCGACAGTTTTTTTTTGCAATAGAGAAGGGTTTGAGGCAAGGGGACCCCTATCTCCAATGTTGTTTAACTTGTGTGTGCAAGGTCTGTCTATTCTGTGGAATAGCCTCGCAAATAGAGATAATGCTTGCGGTTTTAGAGTGAGTCAGGGGCTGTGTTTAAATCACTTACAGTTCGCAGATGACACTTTGGTTTTCAGTGAAGCAGATGAGGAGCAAATGGAAGAGATGTTTGATGTGCTTCTAGGATTCTTATGGGGATCGGGGTTGAGAGTTAATTATGCAAAGTCTGTGTTGGTGGGGTGCAATGTGGATAATGAGCAGGTCAGAAGATTAGCGGAGGGGTTGGGAGTGTCTACGGGGTCATTGCCGCTACCATATTTGGGTTCAGCACTTGCAGGAAATCTGCGGCTCATACGGTTTTGGAAACCTGTGGTGGAAAGGGTGAGGGTAGCGTTATCTAGCTGGGGGTCTGGTTCGTTATCATTGGCGGGAAGAGTTGTGGTGTTGAAGGCGGTGGCGAGTGCCATACCCATGTATCAAATGGCGCTGTATAAGGCTCCTGTGGGGGTAATATCTTCGATTGAAAAATTGATGAGGGGGTTTTTGTGGGGTAGGCCAGGGGGGGGGGAAGGAGGATTGCATGGGTTGCTTGGGAAGAGGTGTGTAAGGCAAAGAAGTTGGAGGATTAGGTGTAGGGTTTTTGGGGGTAAAAAATAAAAGCATGTTACTCAAATGGCCTTGGAGGTTTGGTGTTGAAAGATATACGCTGTGGAGACAGGTTTTGTGTGAGAAATACTCCATTACTCACACAAATTTGTTACTGCATAATGTGGTGACCCAAATACATAGCCCATCACGGTATTTATTTGATATACTCCAAGTTTTGATGGATATGGGACCAGGGGGCAGCTTGTTTCGTGATCAATGCTTGTGTGTAGTGGGGAAGGGAGAAAGAATTGGCTTTTGGACAGATCCATGGGCCTCTACCAGCTCTTTAAACATATTATTTCCAAGGTTTTTTAGCCTAGCAAGTGAACCAGATATGAGGGTAGTGAGTGCGGGTATTTTTTCTGGGTCGAGGTGGCAGTGGGATATTCCTTGTCGGCGTAATTTATTTGGTTGGGAGATGGAGGTCTGGTCTCAATTTATGGAGTGCATAAATGGTGTAGTGCCAAGCGGGAAAGATGATGTACTACTATGGGTAGGGGACGTGAATGGAAGGTTCTCGGTGAAAGCTTATTGCAAGGCTTTGGAGCTTTAGATGTACGAGGAACCACCTTGGGTCTTTCCGCGTCGGGTGCAAGGGTTTGTGCCACCAAAGGTCTTACAATTTATGTGGCAAGCGGCAGAAGGAAAAATAGTTGTCATGGAATGTCTCAGGAGGCGCGGTGCAGATGTGGAAGGGGAGGGCGTGTGTGTGTTGTGTGGCCTTGAACGCGAGACGGTCCAACATCTTCTTTTAACCTGTGTTTTTGTTTCAGGAATTCGGAATCGTATCATGAGGAGGGAGAGCATCTCTTGGTGTGTGCCAGGTTCTGTAAAAGAAATGCTGCAGCAATGGAATGCCTTATGCGTTGGAACAGCAAAGGAATTATGGGAGGTGATACCCTATGCGGTGGGATGGACGGTGTGGCTTGCTAGGAATGGTGCTATTTTCAGGGCTGAGGAGGTCTCATTGGAGATGGCATGGGATCTTCATATTACCAGAATTTATTGGTGGATTCAAGCGGCTAATATTGATTGTGATTATTCTTTGCATGATTTTCAGCAGAGTTTTTAGAATGTTCGATGGACAATGCCAGTAAAGATATCAAGGAAAGTGCAATGGAATTGTCCAGAGATGGGCTTGCTAAAGTTTAATGTGGATGGTGCTGCAAGAGGAGCCCCAGGAGTAGCAGGAGCGGGTGGTATTCTACGTGATAGTGCAGGTATGGTGAAGGGTTATTTTTCTCTTAGTCTGGGTGAGCTTTATGCTTATGAAGCGGAGAGTAAGGCCATACTCTGGGCACTGAAATTTTGTAAGGAGTTTGGAGTGAGAAATATTATGATTGAGAGTGATTCGACTTTGGCTGTGGGGTGGGTGATCAATGGTTCGCATAGGCCTTGGAAGTTATTGAATGATCTTAATATGATTGATATTTTGATGGAGCAAGTGAATTGTGTGAAAGTGGCACATGTATTTAGAGAGGCAAATGACCAAGCAGATGAATTGGCAAAGGGGGGGGGGTGTGTGTGAGAGAACTTCGGTGTTGTGGGTTTGGCTATAGTGCAGACTCGTGTGATTGTTTGGAGGGGTCCTGTGTAAAAGGTGGGAGTGCTGGAGTTATGGATACAAATGGAGTATTATATTTTATGCTTCATGGGCTGGAAGTATATTTGCCTCGCGGGTACTATCTTTTATGGCTGATATCTATGTGGTCATTGTGTTGTATGTTTGAGTATTGGATGCCGCTGGTGTGTTTCAACACTTGTTCCTGATGCTATTAAGTTATTAGCATTGTTAACTTCATGTGGCTGACCATTTCCTACATATGAGGGAGTCGTGGTTTCAGTGCAGAGTTTCATATGAGCTTGGTTTTTTGTATTTTGTAGCAGAGTGGCTATCTCAAGCATGTGGTACTCTTTTTCCTTACTGGGGTTTTTCCCACTGGGTTTTTCTCAGTAAGGTTTTAATGAGGCTCGTGCTTGGGATGATGTTAGTGCCACTTTGCGGGTTGGTGGGGGGTTTTATTTTTGCTCAGTCTGTTAGACATTGTACTGGTTATGTTGCCTGTTTTGGCATAGACTTTCGAATTTTCATAATAATACTAGTTCTTTTCATTTTCAAAAAAATCTTACCCACAACTTTTTCTGTCGAGTAATTGATTTCATTTGTACAAAGAAAACAGTTTTTATTGCAAATAAAAAAGTCAATCTTATCTACAGTAAAAGAAGCGCTTTGAGGCCTTTAAAAGTATCATTATTCGTAATTTATATGAAAGTGAGGAAGAAGAAAGATGTGTGAGTAAGAGAGTCTACAAACACCTCTTTAACTTAACAACGAATTTTTTCAGGATATTTATAGGTTATTGACGAACGTCAGTATTCCAAGTTCTCGGTTCACGAAAATTTCATTTTTTAAAACAACCGCGACTATCATCAATAAGGTGATAGTAACTATCCTGCGAAAAAATTATTTACCACCTAATTATTAACGGCTCAAGCGGTCTGTAACATTTTTCTTTTTGAAAACCTGTAACCGACAACCTCCGAGATTTTGATTCATAGATATTTTTTTATCTTCCATCTTATTTCCACTCACTCCTTTTTTTTTCTGCTCATTTCATTTTCTATCACATAATATATCATATTTTTTATTTCTTTCCATTTTTCATTTTGTGCCTGTAAATGTGGGGCGGGAATGTTAATATTTATTTTGAAAATGGGAATGTTAATATGAATGAAAATGATATGGATTCAAATATATATATTTAGACGTGAGATGGAAATTATATTTAGATGTGAGAAAATTAATTATATGTATAATTTTGAAGAGTTGTTAAGAGAAAATTATATTTAGATGTGAGATGGAAATTGGAATGCGGAACATGCATGATTGGAATGAAGACAATGCAATTAGAGATGGGAAGGAGGCAATTATGGATAGCAATAGGCATTATTGTCGTAGACAAAGGAGGCCCTAGTGCAGAGCTGCTGACCCTCGAAACATGTTGAAAAATAATTCATACGAAGAACTCAAACAAGATTTGGTCAGATCTCGAGGAGCTTCAGGTGTAAGTATTGCCACCCTACAATTTAGAAATTTGTGATGCACAAAAAACAGTGATCAACAACCTTGTACTCTTTTTATTAAATTTGCTTAGAAAATTAAAGAAGCGATGATGAACAACACTTGTTAGTTTTTGAAGCATCGACTAATTCTTTATAAACCCAGTTTTTGCCACGGTTAAAAAATCACATTTGTCCGGAAAACTTGGTGAATGAACAGGCCTTGGGGAGTTTAGGAAAGTGAGATGCAACATTTCAATGCTCCATATGTAAAACAAGGTTTTTGCCTCAAGCATGTTTAGTGTATATTCTTTGGGTGTAGATCACTAAAGAAAGTGATGGAAAGAGATGAGTGAGAAGTGATAAATGTAATGTGTGATGTGAAGAGATTAGGAAAGAGAAAAAAAGAAAAAAAAAGTATTCCAAAGTGTATGCAGTGTTTGATGGTGCATGTAGCATTACCGTTTGCTTCTATAATTTCATTTTTGGCTTGTTGTGATTTTTATGGAAATAACAAGTATTCAAACAGAGCAATTTGCTGCAGATAATAATTTCCCCAATTTGCCTATAATCTGTAACGAGCAATAATAAATATACACAACCACTTATCATCACAAACACATAAAAGACACCCATATTTTAACGTGAAAACCCTCTCAATGACCATCGGTAATCAACATTTTCTTGTAGCAATAGAGGCTGAGAATGAGGCGGCAAAGGAAGGGGGAGATGCAATGGGTAAGGGCGAATAAGGGAGAGGCTGAGCGTGTAAGGGTTTGAGGAATGAGGAAGAGAATAGGCTTATAAGGAAGATGATGGATAAATCTGTCCATATTAGCATCGCCGGAGGCGACGCAAACCCTCAGGGCTTGCGAATTGGGTAGTACCTAGATAGATTAGCGTTGGTCGTAGCCAACACTTATGTTACTGATGAATGTGGCGTCCGACCTAAACTGCCGCTAATTCTCGACTAGCAGATAGTATGTTGGCCGGTGATTTTGACATCTATCAAAGCCAACACTAAATACCAGTTAGCTAACACAATTCATCATAAACTTAAGAGATTTTTTTGTGCAGTTTTCATTGGTTCTTCCGATGCTAACTAGCCAAATTTAGCATCGGTGTCGTGGAAGGTTCTAATTTTGGGGGCTAAAAAAATCTTTTCTTGTAGTGGACATTTTCTCCTTTGTAACTATAAGAGCATCTTTAATGCTAGTTCTTAGTTCTTAGCACTATTCATGTGGGCTTGTACTGCCACATGTGCTTAAGCAATTTTTCGCATACTTTGCTCCCATAATAAGTTTTAAGTTCTTAGCACTATTCATCCAATCATACAATACCATTATATTAATATTTTTTTATTTATATATAATTTTGATTTAAATTTAAATGTTAATTCAATACTTAAATTAAATGAATGAGAGTGAAAAAATTAATTTCTTATGCTAAGAACTCAAAAAGTAAAACTTCTTATATAAAAACCTAGTTCTTATTTTTAAGAATTAAGAAATCAACGCCATCCCCTCCCGTGGCTAAGAACTCAGTTATTAATTCTCAACTAAAAATAAGAACTAAAAACTTTGCATTGAAGATGCTCTAAGCAAGTTACCTTTGGTTAATTTCCACTTACAAAAACCAAAGTAATTGACATAACTACCATCATCATGCATAATTGCATATGCAAAGAGATCAAATGAATCATTCCCTTCTTAGTGTGCTAGAAAACATTACCAAATGAATCATTTCTAGTTATGTATTGACATTTTTAGCATTGAAGCGAATAATTAAAGTTGATACTATATATAGTAATTGATTAAATTTTTGAATATAAAATAGTGATTGTTGTGTTGGAGAAGCAAAGTCCCCCATGTGCTGAACGCAACAACAACAGTGCGTGGCGCAGGGTTTTTCTGATTCGTACCGTACTCGTGTCAACATCATGTCAGCTGGCCGGAAACCACCTTTCGCATCCATTTTCCTGAAAAAGAGACACCAACCAGCACAGTAACTTCTGCTTCTTACCCTCTCACACTCACTTTTTCAGCCTTCACTATAATTCATTCATTTACTCACTTTTCAGTCTGTTAGATAATATTGTCTTATTTAATTATTTATGTTTTATGGATAGTATAGTTTTTTACTCTTGACCTATTTAAACTTTGCTTTGTCTCTTATTGTAATACTCTTAAACAATTGTTTGTTTCCAATAAAACCCTAGCACATCTTTCTCTTATACTCTCTCTTCGTCTTTTCTATTTCTCCTAACATGGTATCACAGTGCTGGTTGATCCACGTGATGTACTCTTGATTTTGAGCTCCACCACATGATATACTCTTGATTTAGTGCTCCCCACGTGTTGATAATTTTGTGCTCCTTCGTTGATGATTTTGTGCTCCACGTACCACATGTTTTCTTATATGGTTTGACCTCAAAGCAAACATCTCATCCCTTTGCTATCCTCTGCTGCGGTAATCGATGGAGTTGCTGTGACTCTTAGTTCCTTTGATATAGTTGTTGTTAATGTCACTCTCTTTTTATTTGTATTTCTTTGTCTCTATTTGCAATGGCCGGTAAAAAAGATGATTCACTTCAAGTAATTAGTGTGCAATTGAATGGTAAAAATTATCCATATTGGAGCTATGTACTGAAGAATTTTTTGAAAGACAAAAGAATGTGGGGTTATGTTTCGGGCACTTCTCAAACACCAAAAGACAAGAAAGATGGAAAATATGAAACGGAGCTCGAATCTTGGGAAGCAAATAACTCAAAGATTATTACTTGGATTAATAATTCTGTTATGCAGTCTATTGACTTTCAGTTAGCAAAATTTGAAACAGCGAAGGAGGTTTGGGATCATTTGAAAAAGTTGTATGCGCAGTCCAATTTTGCCAAGCAATATCAGCTGTAAATTGACATTCGAGCTCTCCAACAAGATGACATGAGCATTCAAGAGTTCTATTCTGCCATGTCTGACCTCTGGGATCAGTTGGCCCTCACTGAATCTGCAGAACTGAGTGCTTTTGCACCGTACAGTAAACATAGAGAGGAACAACGTCTAGTTCAATTTCTAATGGCTCTTCGAAATGATTTTGAGGGGATACGTGGGTCGATTCTGCATCGTAATCCTCTTCCATCTGTTGATTCAGTTGTTAGTGAATTGATAGCTGAAGAAGTTCACTTTAAGTCTCAATCTGATAAAGGAAAGGTTGACAAAGGAATTCTTCAAAGTCCAAATTCTCCTGTTCTTGTTGCCCCTCCTTTTAAAGGAAAATCTCATGGAAAAGTTGGTCTTGATGAATGTAGCTTTTGTAAGCACAAAGGGCATTGGAAAGCCCAATGCCCAAAATTGATGAACAAGGCACAACAAACACAACAATCCTCTCAATGGAAGCCTCCGAGTCAGTTCAACCAAAGCAACTTTAAGAATTTCAGGCCTCCGACACCTAATACTAATGCAGTTACTCCTGTGTTTGATGAGAGCCAATCTGTTTCTGGTCCTTCCTTAGATGATCTTGCTGCACAATTCAACAAATTTCTTGTTGCACAATCGTCAGCCATGCCTGTACCGTCTTCCACACACTCATATTTCATGTCTGTTATGTCTGCTGCACAATCTTCTGCCGAGTCCAACGTAGGTTTGTCCTCCACCAGTCCCTCAGGTATTTTTCCATCCTTGTGGATCCTTGACTCTGGAGCATGTCATCACATGTCACCTGATCTCAAATCATTTGTATCCATACACCCTATTTCAACTGTACCTATTGTAACAGCTGATGGCACACCTTTACCTGTAGCAGGAATTGGTTCTGTTTCCACATCTCGTTTATCTATTCCAGATGTCTATTACATTATTAAATTATGTGTGGGTCTTATTTCTATAAGTCAGTTATGTGATTCTGGTTGCTTACTTTCCTTTTCTTCCACCTATTGTTATGTGCAGGATTTGCGGTCTCAGAGGCTGATTGGGGCAGGTCGTAGATATGGGGGACTTTATGTTTTGGAAGAGCTACGAAGTCCAGATGTTGCAGCTACTAGTGCAGACTAGTCGTCCTTTCGTTTGACTCCGTCCTCTTCTAAGTTTTATTTATGGCATTCTCGTCTTGGTCATGTTTCTTTCTCCCGTTTGAAATACTTAGTTTCTACAGGAGCTTTAGGAAAGTTGCAAGCTAATGATATTTCTGATTGTTGTGGTTGCAAACTTGCTAAGTTTTTTGCTTTGCCCTTTAGTAAAAGTGTCTCAATTTCTGTTGCACCTTTTGACTTAATTCATTCTGATGTATGGGGTCCATCCCCAATTGCTACTAAAGGTAGTTCTAGATATTATGTATCTTTCATTGATGATTGCACTCGTTACTGTTGGGTTTATCTTATGAAACATCGTTATAATTTTATAACTGTCTATCATATGTTTCGTGCTATGGTTAAAACTCAACATAATGCTGTTATTAAGTGCTTTCGATGTGATTTAGGCGGTGAGTATACTTCTAAAAAGTTTACTGAACTCCTTGCATCTGATGGTACTTCTCATTAGACGTCTTGTACCGATACTCCTGAACATAATAGAGTTGCTGAAAGAAAGCATCGTCATATTGTTGAAACTGCTCGTTCTCTTCTCCTGTCTGCTTCTGTTCCTAGTGAGTTTTGGGGGGAAGCTGTCCTCACTTCTGTTCATGTTATTAACAGAATCCCTACCTCTCTCACTTCAGGTTTGTCCCTTTTTGAAAAATTATATGGTAATGCTCCTGATTATTCTACATTGCGAGTCTTTGGTTCTACTTCCTTTGTTCTTCGTCCGCATGTAGAACGTAGTAAGTTGTCATCTCGTTCATCAATTTGTGTCTTTCTTGGTTATGGTGATGGTCAAAAAGGTTATCGTTGTTATGACCCTACAAGTAAAAAATTGTATGTCTCTCGCCATGTCGTGTTTCTTGAACATATTCCTTTTTACACTGTTCCTTCTAGTACACATGACCTTACCAAATCTGATCTCATTCGCATTGATCCCTTTTCTACAGATTCGGCCATCACAGATGCTCCCCTTGTTCCCGATAGTCAAACTAACTCTCATGTTGAGCTTTGCAGGGTCGACACTAGTAGTTCTGCTACTCCCGAAGCTTCATCTGCCCCCATGCCTCCCCAAGCAACTTCTGAGATTGTAGATCCTCAACCTCATCGTCCTCACCGTGACCGTAAGTCCACTCAAAAGCCTGATTTTGTTTATTCTCTCTATTCCACTTCATTTGCTTCATTTTTAACCTCCATTCATAGCTTGTCTGAGCCCTCCTCCTATAAAGAGGCAATTCTTTATCCTTGTTGGCAGCAGGCTATGGAAGAAGAACTCTCTGCTCTACATAAGACAAATACTTGGGAACTTGTCTCTCTTCCACCAGGAAAAACTGCAATTGGTTCTCGTTGGGTTTATAAGATCAAAACCAAGTCTGATGGGTCAATTGAGAGATACAAAGCTTGTTTGGTTGCTAAGGGGTTTTCTCAGCAGTATGATATGGATTATGAAGAAACCTTTGCTCATGTTGCTAAAATGACCACTATTCGGACCCTCATTGCAGTTGCGTCTGTTCGTCAGTGGCATATTTCCCAACTAGATGTTAAAAATGCCTTCTTGAATGGTGATCTACAGGAAGAGGTTTATATGGTTCCTCCACCAGGTGTTTCTCATAATCCAGGTGAAGTTTGCAAGTTGAAGAAGGCTCTCTACGGGCTTAAGCAAGCCCCTCGTGCTTGGTTTGAGAAGTTTTCCATTGTGATTGAATCCCTTGGTTTCACCTCCAGCCCCCATGACTCTGCATTGTTTGTCAAATGCTCTCCTCATAGTCGTATTCTGCTCTCTCTTTATGTTGATGATATGATTATTACTGGGGATGATGTTGTTGGGATTACGAATTTGAAACTTCAATTGGCTAAACAATTTGAGATGAAGGATTTGGGTACTCTTCGTTACTTTCTAGGAATTGAGGTTGACTATTCCCCTCGAGGTTATCTCCTTTCTCAATCAAAGTACATTTTCACCATTCTTGCACAAGCTCGTCTCTCTGTTACTCGAACAGTTGACACTCCTCTTGAACTGAATACTCGATATAACTCATCTGATGGTGTTCATTTGGAAGATCATACTTTGCATCGCACTCTTGTTGGCAGCTTGGTGTATCTTACCATTACTAGACCCGACATTACCTATGCAGTGCATGTTGTTAGTCAGTTTGTTTCCTCCCCTACTACAGTTCATTAGGCAGCTGTTCTTCGCATTCTTCATTATCTTCGAGGCACTCAGTTTCAAAGCCTCTTATTCCCTTCTTCTTCCTCATTGGAGCTGCGTGCTTACTCTGATGCTGATTGGGCTGGTTCACCCTTTGATAGGAAATCTACCACTGGTTTTTGCATTTTCCTCGGAGATTCTCTTATTTCTTGGAAAAGTAAGAAGCAAGCTGTTGTCTCTTGATCTTCTACTGAAGCTGAATATCGTGCCATGGCATCCACTACTGCAGAAATTGTTTGGTTGCGATGGCTACTTGAATCCATGGTTGTTTCTCTTACTGCACCTACTCCTATGTATTGTGATAATATGAGTGCCATCCAGATCACTCGCAACTCAGTCTTTCATGAACGCACCAAGCACATTGAGATTGATTGTCATTTCACTAGACATCATTTTCAGCAGGGGACTATCACCTTGCCATTTGTGTCCTCCTCCATGCAGCTTGCTGACTTGTTTACTAAGTCTCATTCTGCTAGGCGTTTTCGTTTCTTGATTGGCAAACTCTCGATGCTTCCTGTTCCAGTTGATGCATCGTGAGTTTGAGGGGGATGTTAGATAATATTGTCTTATTTAATTATTTATGTTTTATGGGTAGTATAGTCTTTTACTCTTGACCTATTTAAACTTTGCTTTGTCTCTTATTGTAATACTCTTAGACAATTGTTTGCCTCCAATGAAACCCTAGCACATCTTTCTCTTATGCTCTCTCTTCGTCTTTTCTATTTCTCCTAACACATTCAACACCTTTTATGAAAATTACAAATTATTGCCACTATAAGCCAGCCATACAATTACAAATTAAACAATTTGGGAATCTGACTCAATGAAAATGATAATTTCTCTCTAGAGAAATATATAAATAAATGAGAGAGAAATAAATGATGTGATAATAATGTGATAAAATAAATGAGAGATAAAAAGAAAAATAAATAAAAATAATATGTAAGAGAAAATAAATGTGAAAATAACAAAGTTCGCATATAACTCCAACGCCTTCTTAGTAGTTACTTTTTTTTTTGGTATAAACATATGGTATCGCGGTCACCCTTTGGATGCCACCAGATTCGAGATTTAGCCACAATTAAGACTCTTCATCCTTTCCCCAGAGTGTATTGTGTGGGGATCGAACCCGAGAGCTCTTCCCACACAATCAGTCTGCGCTGCCAACTGAGCTACTCATCTATGCACAACTTGTGCAAAATTAGAACCCATGCCATTAGATATTTTAGGAATAATCATTTCTTCATACCTCACTTTTGAGGTGTGAAGAGGTGGAGAAATAGAGAGATAATAGAGAAAAGAGAAATAGATAAAAAATAAATGTGAAAAAGAAGTGAGGTGTATACGTATCATAACTCAATATTTTAGTATTATAAATTATAAATTACGGGATTATACATAGTGATGATAATAATAATTGAGAATATTAATTTTAATTATGTAGCTGGTGATTTTGTTGGAATGTTATTGAGATTGGAATAAAATTGATAATAGTAAGATTTTTTTTAAACATAACTCTTTGATGTTTTATAGTACTAATTTGTTACAAAAGCAAAAGATTGAAGGTAAATTCTGTGGTGCCCCCCTATTTTTAAGGGTGTGGTGCCTCCAACCCTTTTAGCAAATAATATGCTGTCATGTGTATTAGTATTTTCAAATTTTCTTTTTTCTGTTCAAATTTGAATTGTTTTTTAGAAAATCAAAAATGTTTTATATTTTATTTTCAGAGGGGCCTTTTAGCAATTGTTTGAAAGTTGTATATTATCTTTTAACCATCATTGAGAATTTTTACCAAGCTTATTCGTATTCTGAGTTCAACCCATTTTCTTCTTCTTCTTCCTTGAACCCTAAATAGTATCAGCTTTTTCACCTTCCAGCTTCTTCATTGTTCGTTTTTCGCACACGAGGACCATTGTCGTCATCAGCTTCTTCACGTTCCAGCTTCTTCATTGTCGTTCGAGCTTCTTCACGTTCCAGCTTCTTCATCAAATAGCACAGTCCGTTTCTGAATCTGGGTTTAGTCTGTTTTGGTTCTAAAATCGCATTTTCCTAATCTATTAGGGATCCCCATCTATTATTCGTTGCTGTTGTTTGATTTCAAATTCAGGGGTTCTTATATTTGTGGGTTTTGAATCTGGGTTTAGGGTTTAAATCGCATTTTGGGTATTGTGCTTTTGGGTTTAAGCTTTTGAATCGGTGGGTTTAGGGTTTAAAAAATCGGAATGAAATTTTTTTCGTTTAAGGTTTACAAAATTGATTTCGTTGTTTTCGAAAATCAGGTTTTGTTTACTTAAAATCTTTGTGTTGTACTTATTTATTGGTTTCGTTGCATAGGTTTGCTGCCATGGCAGATGTGAATGAATATTTCTCTATTGACTTGTCTAATGATGGAGGTATGAGTGAGGATGATGATTCTGAGGCTGTGGCTGATGATGGCAATAATGAGAATTCTAATCCAGATCGTTGCAAATTAATCCCTGACTTGACAGCTGATGAGATAAGGGAGCTGGTGTTTTGTTCTGAGAAGGATGCTGTTGAATTTTACCAACACTATGCCCATTTCAAAGGTTTTGGTGCAAGGAAAGATGATGTCCGTCGTGATCGAAAGGGTAATATTATTAGTCGTCAACTGGTGTGTAATAGGGAAGGTGAGAGACATGAGAAGCATTTGAATAAGGTTAGCCGAGTCAAAGAAGCAAAGCCTATTACCAGAGTTGCTTGCCCAGCAAAGTTTCGTGTCCGTTTTCATGCAGACTCAAGCAAGTGGAAGGTTGTGCTATTTGAACTAGAACACAATCATGGGTTGACACCTGCATCCCACGTTCATTTAATGCCCTCATTCAGGGGATTGACTGATGGTGACAAGGCTCAAGTAGACAGTCTAAAGCTGTATGGGGTGAGAAGTTGCAACATAATGGGGCTTTTGATGGGTCAGAAAGGTGGGCATGAATCGGTGGGCTTTTTGAAAAAGGACTTATATAATCATGTTGATAAGAAGAAAAGGATAAGTTTAGGTGCTGGAGATGCAGCCAGTGCATTGAGTTATTTGCAGCGTAAGGGGGAGAAGGATCCCATGTTTTTTTCAAATTCACAAGATCAGGTGAAGAAAATCTTGAAAACTTGTTTTGGTGCGATGGAACAAGTCGCCTTGATTACCAAGCGTTTGGAGATGTCATTGTTTTTGACAGCACCTACAAGAAGAACAAGTACAACAAACCGGTTTTTATCTTTTCTGGCTACAATCATCACAAGGAGACTACAATTTTTGCATGTGCCTTGGTTTGTGATGAGACCATTGAGACTTACAAATGGGTCCTGAAAGCCTTGGATGAAGCTATGTTTGGAAAGCAACCCAAAGCTGTTGTGACTGATGGAGACAAATCTATGCGTGAAGTAGTAAAGGTTGTGTTTCCTAATGCTACTCATAGGCTTTGTGGATGGCATATTCAGCAAAACTGTCTTGCGAAAATTAAGATTCCAGATTTCTTGAATGAATTTAAGACTTTGATTTATGGGAATTTCACTCCAGAACGTTTTGAAACTAAATGGCTACAAGTGATTGAAAAGTATGGTATTGGTGAGGAAAAATGGATTAAACAGACGTATGAAACTAGGCAGATGTGGGCAACTGCGTTTATGCGAGAGAAATTTTTTGCCGGTATCAGGACTACCTCCCTATGTGCAGTGCAAAAATAGCATCCTTGATTTCATTTATAACTTTGAGAGAGCTGTGGAGGAGTATAGGCATAATGAGTTAGCCTCTGATTTCAAGTCAAGTTATGGTGAGCCTGTCTTGATTACTGCTTTGAGTCACATTGAACAAGGAGCAGCAAAGTTGTTGACATTGAATATGTTTAGGGAAGTGAGACATATGATTCAACGAGCACTTAACCTTAATCTTGTTGAACGATCAGAGATTGGTACCACAGTGATGATAAAGTTTAGCATTTGTCGTCATCCAAACACTCAGTTCTTGGTCATTTATGACAAGAATCAGAACATGTTTGATTGTGATTGTGGGTTTTCTGAATATGTTGGCATACCTTGTTCTCACATTATATGTGCTATGAGAACTGAGAACATGAATGAATTCCCTGCTAGTCTTGTTTCTAAAAGGTGGCTGAAGACTGCAAAGGCTGATTCATTACAATCTATCCCTGCTATGGAGGTTGATACTGATAGAATGAAAATGTTGCGTAGAGGTGCAATTTCTGCTGCATGCAACTTTCTGAGTGAATATGGTGCTGATGACTCTTCTGATTTCTCAAATGTTATGGAGGACATATACAAGCTTGTCATGAAATTTCAGAAATGTCGTCATCCCAATTCTGCTGCAACCAATTTATTTGTCATTGGTGACCCAGCTGTTGTCAAAACAAGGGCGCTCCACAGAAGAAGAAGAAGTATAAGAAGACGAAAAGGCTATGCTCTAATTGCAGAAAGGGTGGCCACACAATCAGGACATGTCCTACATTATTTGAGGGTAATGAAGTTGGAGAAAGTTTTGCAGATGCTGAAGAAGATGAAGATTCATCTGTTGAAATTGATGGTGATAACACTGCTGATACTGTAAGTTGTTTGTATAATTTTTGGATTGGATTATTTTGCAGCCAATTACCATGTGTATGACATTAATATTTTAAATTGTATACAGCCTGTGCCATCATTAGGAGGAGATAATGGAGGGCCCAGTTCAATGAGTACAATCAAAGCCAAAAGAAAGGCATGTTATATGTCATATTTACTATGTTGTATAAATTTGAGTGGCATGTTCTGTTGTAAAATTGTTGTTTATGGTGGTTTATATTTGGCTGTGAATTTTAGGTGGGAGATAGAAGAACCCAAAAGGATGTTAAACGCAACACTGGAAGTTCCCAAGCTATGGTGTCACCAACTATTGAGCAACCTCAACCTGATATTGAAGCCCCTCCAATGAGTTTCCCTAGTGGGTTCAATTTGTTTCCCCAATTCCCTGCGAGCCAGATTTTACAATCTTTCCATCCTTTTGCTTCATACCAGCAATCGCCTTATGGCACTCAGTAAAAGACTGAATATTGGATGTGGCTCTGAATTTTGCTTGGAATTGCTATTGCATTGTGTTGCTTAAACCATTAATGGACCTGTTTTTTTTCATGTAATTTTTGCTGGGAACTAATATGGCTATGTTATTGAAGTCCTGGCTGATTTTGAAGTATTTTTTGTTTATGAAGTCTTGAACTTATTATGATTGAATGTTGGACCAATGAATTTTATTGCCGAATTATTAATTCATAGTTTTTGAGTTCTTTCATATTTGGACAATGCTTAGTTTAAAATATTTCAGGTACCATCTTTGTGCCATATTTATGCAATCCAGTACTTGTATAAAAAAGACCAATGTTATAGTTTGTTTGCAATAATCTGTACAAAATGGGTTAAAAAAAGAAGAACATGAGATTTGAACCAGGGACATGTAGAACCAACAGGAGGATATTTACCACTGGGATACCACTCATTATTAGTAAGAAACAGTTAAATAGTATATTTAATACGGTTAATGCGGTTTGGTTGCTATTGAGTGGATAACCAAATAAAAAAATAATTAAAAACTGATTATAGGAGTATTCGAACCTAGGACATGTGGGAAATATAGAATGCTACAAACCACTAAGCTAGAAGTAATTATTGATATGAAACTGTAAACATAAATATTTAATTTAGTTAATGCGAGTATTTAATTGAGTTAAGATTAATAAACTTAAACTTAAGCTCGTGCGAAGCTTCATATTAGGTCTTTATCCGTCCTAAGCTTTGCCGAGACTCTTATTGCTCCGCCGCTCTCCATATTAGGTCAAACTTAAAGCTTAAGTAAGACCGAAGCTTCATATTAGGTCTTTATCCGTCCTAACCTTTGCCGAGACTCTTATTGCTCCGCCGCTCTCCATATTAGGTCATACTTAAAGCTTAAGTAAGACCGAAGCTTCATATTAGGTCTTTATCCGTCCTAAGCTTTGCCGAGACTCTTATTGCTCCGCCGCTCTCCATATTAGGTCATACTTAAAGCTTAAGTAAGACCGAAGCTTCATATTAGGTCTTTATCCGTCCTAAGCTTTGCCGAGACTCTTATTGCTCCGCCGCTCTCCATATTAGGTCAAACTTAAAGCTTAAGTAAGACCGAAGCTTCATATTAGGTCTTTATCCGTCCTAAGCTTTGCCGAGACTCTTATTGCTCCGCCGCTCTCCATATTAGGTCAAACTTAAAGCTTAAGTAAGACCGAAGCTTCATATTAGGTCTTTATCCGTCCTAAGCTTTGCCGAGACTCTTATTGCTCCGCCGCTCTCCATATTAGGTCATACTTAAAGCTTAAGTAAGACCAAAGCTTCATATTAGGTCTTTATCTGTCCTAAGCTTTGCCAAGACTCTTATTGCTCCGCCGCTCTCCATATTAAGTCAAACTTAAGGTTGTACCATTAAATATTATTTATATAGTATTTATTAATAAATAATGTTAATAAATAATTTTTATACCTATTTATAAATATTATTTCTAAAATAAGTTAAATATAAAAAATTAAAAAACATTTAACTTCCTAACCATGGTGCCATAAAGCTTCGAAAATGGAAGGTGAGGAGATGGTGAAGTTAAGCACTTTAGGTGGCTCCAAAATTGGAATATGGAGAGGCCGCATGCTTGATAGGGTTATGAGAGGGGGAGTAATGAGGAAAATTGATTGCAGCTTTGTTGTTTGAGCTTCCAGCCTCAAAACTCGTAAAGGGGTTTAGGGTTTCAATCAATTCCCCCTAGTACTATAAAATTGCTTCAATTATGAATGGGATTCAGAGTCTAACAAGCAGTGGAAGATTTACGGTCCAAAATCATCTGATTGATGTCTACCATGAAAACGAAAGGAGCCCTAGTTGTTCGACGAAGCCACCGGAAGCGAAATCGTCGAGAAGTGGATTGCATCTCCGTCAATTCGTCGGGCTTGGATTTCACCGTTCCAAATCAGAACGCTAACCCTTCTTTGGTACTCATATCTTCGAGGTAATCAGTGTTACTCATCTAAAACTATGTTTCTGTTCTGTCGTGTTTATTTATTAGGTTTCGTAGGTTTTTGACATTCATATCTTATTTGCAGTAATCAAGATTCTGGGCTGCAGCTGAACATGAATCTTCCATATTATGGTGATCAACAAGAAGATGACAAGAAAAAAAAGGTATGTTTTGAAGTAAAATGAATTACTTTTCACTTAAATCGCTTAAATTGCTTCAGTTGAATTTTCCGTATCTTATTCCCTTGCTTACCATAGTAGTATGCCAAATTAAACTTGATATAATGGATTCAAATTAGGAAACCCTTGAATCCCTGCTTAAATTACAGCTGTGAAACCTATAGCCAAGGTTTAATTTTTTTTTTTTTTTATATTTTACAATGCAGGGAGTGGTTAATGAAGAGAAATTTAATACGTTGGAGGCAAACATGGAAGCTATTATGGCGAGTATTGGGTGGTTGACACAGACAATGATAAAGTCCAAATGTGTCCAGATTCTTCCCACAAAAGGAGCACAGTTAGATCCATCTTCATCAGTTGAACCAATACCTAAAGCGATAGAGAAAATCATGCAAAAGTTTGTTGTACCAACGGTTGAACTCCCAACACCTATTGCTGACCTACCAACACCAAATACTGAAATCCAAACTGAAACCGTTGAGATCGCACCAACATCTACAGAAAATCACAGTTCACTTGTTAGGAAGCTTTTCAGCCCACCTGTTACGTCACAGGACACAAATCCAGGAAACCAAATTACCAATGCTGACTTTCAATCCCCCAAAAACCTGAAATTAGTTACCCCTCATTATGTTCCACCGGTAAGTTATGTTTTTTCAAAATTTTGACCCATTAATTAAGAACTTTACTTGTTAAATTGACTGTCATACATGTGTATCTTGTAGTTCCTGAACAAGATATTCAAGAATGAGAACACATTCCAACTATCTTATGCTGAGACGGCTGTGGCATCTTATATCTTTAAGAAGGCCAATAAAGAGGACATGGCTTGGTAAAATGTTTGAGTTTTTATTTACGTAGTTAAATTATTTTTTGATACTCAGTAGAAGAGCTAATTTAATATGCATGTTATGTTCATTGCAGGAAAGAGGCCTTGGTGAAGCCTGAAATCCCTTTCTCGGATGGAACCCGTGGTGTGTTGCAGTGCCTGAAACCAAAAGGAGAGTTGGTGACGGATTTGCTTAATTTGCTCGCTTGCTTGTTGACCAAGAAGGAGAGGTCTTTTAATCAAAATCCACCCATATGGTTTTTCCCAACAAATGTTTCGGTAATATCATCTGCTCATTCTTAATGGCAAGTTCTGTTTAATTAAAATGAAATATAAAGTTCACTGAAGTTGTTCTTTTCCACTGTAGCAAGCTATATTGTCATGGACTACAAACCCTAATTCTATGAAGATTTTAATTAAGGCAAATTTCATGGGGAAAGTAGACCTTCTTGAAAAGGTAACTCAATAATTGTGTAACATATTATTTCATTCAAAATGTAGCTTGTTTGAGCTTTATCTACATGGTTGCTTTCTGCCAGATATTTGTTCCTGTTAACGACGACAATAAGCACTGGTACCTTATAGTCCTGGACTTTAAGAATGAGCAAGTAGTGTATCTTGACAGCTATCCGAAAGAAGGCAGGATGCTTGCCAGAATTAGGCGTACCAAACTACTGGTATAACCTTATAATTAATTTACTTTTTGAATTCCATGATTTGTGTTATTAATTTTGTTACTAACAGAAAACTTGTTGCTCGTAGTGTATTTATTTGGAAGAACTTCTGCAAGACCAGTCATTTTATCTCATCGATGATAGCCCTAAGCCTATTGTGTCTGAATTCAAAATGGTTATCCCAGAAGGGCTTATGGTTCAAAAGAAAGATTCGTAAGTTACATATAACAATTTAATTCTTTTATACTTTTGAAACCATCTAACTTACTGATTGAAAATTGTTTACTGTCATGTAGAAACGACTGTGGAGTTTTTGTTGCAACTTGGATGAACCAGATGGGGATAAATGGATACAAGATAGAGGTTGATAACTTCACAAGATTGAAACTTGCTGTGGACCTTGTTCTCCATTCACATAATTTGCTTCAAGGAGTTATGCTATCAAAATCATTGGTGTACAACAACAGGATATCAGAAGCTGGAAACAAGAAGAAAGGGGTGCCAAAAACTTGCTGATTTTGTAATCTTGGTTATTGTTAGACACAATCTATGTTTTTTATTCCGTGATTTATCTTTGTGTATGCGCAAGCGTGGACGCATTGAATCCTTTTTCAGGGCACTTGTTGTTGCCAAATTTTGTTGATCAGGTTAAGGCACTAGTTGCCAAATTTTGCTTTTATAAATTTTTATGCGTTGGTTGTCTTATATCATGTTTATTAGATCATGTTTTCTTCAAATGCAATAATAGTTATAGCTTAAACAAGAACACAAGTGCGCAACTTAGTATTATATTTGGACCATTTTCTATTGAAAATAGAAACATGATTCATAGCAATAGAAAGATCAACCTAACTTAGACAAGAGCAACCTTATTTGGACCCATTTTCACTTAAAAACAGTTGAAAACATGTTTCATAGCGATAGTAACATCTTTTGTCATAGTAAATCATAGTCAAGTTTGACAAGAGCACTATTTACTCACTATTTTATTTGGACCAGTTTTCACTTAATATAGCAAATGTTCTTGGTTCTTTTGTATGCTCTTTTGTCATAGTTTTATCATAGTCATTTTTGGAGGTTTCTCATCATCTACTTACACAGTTTAATTAAATTACTATGTAGACTAAAAAATGTAAATTTAGATAAGTTAATATTTTAAAAAGAGGACTCATGTGAGCACTTCTCATAAAAGAGTTAATAATTCAAAAAGAGTACACATACATGTGACCACTTCTCATAAAAGGTTTTACATATCCAAAGCTTGTGTAAACCACTTAAACAAAATAAGTAGCACAACAACTACCAAAGAGACAACAACAACGATGAAATACATTTGTTCCCTTCTCTTGTAGTCAGAGATCAAAGCTTCTGCCCTCTTTAATCCTTCAAAGCAATCATCAACTTGACCAGGAGTCACAGCAGCAGTCATGGGGGCTTGAACAACTTTACCAGGAGTCACAGCAGCAGTCATGGGGGCTTCAACAACTTGCCCATGCACAGGGGGATCAAGCCAATCATAATACCCACAAGCCTGCGTATATTTAAGTTCATAAGTTATAAATTCCTTGTTGTCAACTGAATACATAACAAAAACTCCCTATTTACCTTCAAAGGACATTGAAAATATCTTCGTCCATAATTACTACTAGACCATGAAGTCTTTAGGGCTGGGGTAAGGCCGCAAGTACAAAGCCTTCCATCAGCAATCCCATTTCTTCTTTGTGTCGAAGAGAATGATTGAGATGCCATATATTATACACTACATAAATATACTAATAAGTAAATAATTGAAACCTTAATAACATATAAAGTCATTGATTAACTAAGATCCATAAAACACCAAGTTGCACAAAACATATCCAAAAAGGTCTAACAAGCCAGGGGCATCAAGCCAGTCCAAAAGTTGCACAAAACAAAGGCAAAACATACAAGGTCCAAACTGAAAACATTAATAGGAAATCAACAAAACATCAAACTCACTACGGCTGCCCACGGGTAATGGTAACATTAACCAAATTGTTGTGAGTGCTAACTGGCCTAAAGTGCACAACATCCCTATACTTCAACTCATGATCCTTCACATATTGATACCAATCCTTTGCAATGTGGATTGGAGTATCAATCTTCCTTGGATTCCTTCTTTTCAGCAGACAACTATAAGTTCTACCCCTAGGGGTTTGTAGAACGATATTCTCCCAGTTTGCCCTAATATGATTCACCACATACAACTTAGGCAATGCCTGAAAATAAAAAAATAAACATTGTATTAGATTGTAAGATATCACATACAGCAAATGAAATTTTAAAAACAAGTAGCACTACAATTTAAAAACAAGTACTTACCATTGTCTGGCCTCCACCAGAATCAGAGCTGCTAATGACCTTATCAAAATTATGAATAACCCTCTCCACACCATCATCCTCCTCACCATCACTCAATTGCATAATTCCATCATCCTCCTCCTCATCACTTAATTGCACGATTCCATCATCCTCCTCATCATCACTTGATATCATAATTACATCATTCTCTTCAATGTTATCCACATCCATAAACTGCCCACCAACATCAGCTACTGGAATCTCCCCACCAACATCAGCCACTGGAACTGGAACTTCCACACCATCTTCATCCTTATCACCAATATCAGCCACTGGAACTGCAACTTCCCCACCAACTTCAACCTTACCACCGACATCAGCCACTACAACTTCCCCACCAACTTCATCCTTATCACCAACATCAGAAACAACCACCTCTTCACCATTCTTACCTGAACTCCCAACATCAGGTTGCCTTACAGAAGGGCCAGCACCATAGCTTATTTGATTCATCATTCTATCAAATATCCTGATAGAAAACTTGTTCTTTCCACAATAGGAGAAATCTACCCAATGATTTCGTTTCAAATCATACCTTTTTACAAACTTGTCCACAACATCAATGAGCAAACCTCCATTATTACCAACAACCAACTGAAAGGTGAACTCCCCCCCTACAGGATCCCTAACAACAACATGATTTCCCAGCATAGATTTGTATTGTGCAATAAACTCTAATGGAACTTCCACGTCATCCTAATGTTTTTCCAATAAAACTTATTAAAATTGATGTTTAAACCATATAACTATACCAACACAAATGGAAGGAGCTAAAAATTACCAGGTTTAACTTTATCACATTATTGAAACCAGGTGTGTAAGGGCCATAAGCACTTGTATGACTCATCTCTTCAAAAACACAAATAATCAGTTCAAAGCACAGATTAAGAATGTGAACACAGACGTTTAAAATTCAATATCAACATAAAAATATGGTTCAATCCCACCAAAAAAAGAACACTCATGTGATAAACAAGGTTCCATAACAAATCTACAAACCATAAATAACATAAAAATCAAACCTTTAATGCAGACAAAGAAAGGGGAATGACATGCATGTGATATACAAGGTTGATTTTCAAATCTAGAGCCTATTTGGAATCATTGTAATTACAAGTTATGAAAAATAACCGTAGACATCAAAACATCAAAACATCAAAACTTTAACTCAGACAAAGATATGAGAACGATATCAGAACACAAACCCTGAGAAAAAAAACCATTCTTTCATTAAGATCTAACTCCCAGAAGAGAATACTTGAAGATCAAAACTACGAAAAGAAAAGATGAAGAACATACCGTGATGTTGAAATCGCGAAGATCGCTGGCGCCTTCTTCTCTCACGTCGTCGCGTTCCACCGTCGGTCCTCGTCGTCGCGTTCCACCGCCGTTCCACCGTCGATCACTCTCATCGTCTCCGTCACTCAGTCTCTCACACTTCTCTTTCTCTGGAATGTTCTGCTTTAGGAAGTGTATCAGTTATCAAAACAGAGGGAACATCAATAGTCATATCAATTCAAATGAGGGTATTACTTTTACTGTGGTAATTAATTAACTGAGGGACCTGTTAGCAAATTAATAAATATTTTATTTTTATAAAACCATATTTTCTGAAAATCATTTCCTATTATTTTAATTCATTTCAGAAAAAAAGAAAAGTCAACTCATTTAATACATGCCACATTCTTACTGGTCCAAATAGGCAGAGGCACCATACCTGCGCCTGGGAGGAGGCACCACAGAAGGGACCAAGATTGAATTACTAAACGGAAGGACTTGAGAGCAGGCTCTCAAAGAAATACAAATTTAGCATCAACCTAAAGAATGCTAAACACCCCTCAACTTTAAAGAGCAAACCCCAAAGAAACAAGAGAAAATCTCAGATTCATAATTAATGTATAGAGAATTCCCTACCACAAAAAGATAACCTAAAAGAAAACAGGAAAATAAGTCAAAGGACAATCAACAAGCCATCACAGACGAAACCTAAGGCCAAATAATAATCCTCTAAGAATCACCGTATAATCTAGGGTGACAAGCTTTAAGATGCTATGTTAAACCTTTAATAGCTTCTTTATCAGACTCATCAAAGACAATACTAAGCTGCTTGGCAAGCATCCAAGCTCTCCTAGCTCTCATCAAAACATCAATGGTTCACTAGGACTCAGGAAAAATCAAAGAAGACTCCTTGGCCAGAGTTAGCTCCAGATGTTGCGAACCTTCTGCCTAGCCTGAGCAACGGTATACGAATTTGCCATGATGAATCTATCACAACTGCTATGAGTTTGTGAAGAGTTAATAGAGAGTGAGTTACAATAAATGGAGTTAGCCAAGAGAGAGTAAAACTAATTGGCCAACAACTTTAACACCTGCTATAAAGATGAGAAATTAGTTTGGAATAAAAAGCTTGGCCACTTTAGCTTGAACCACACAATGGAAATGGTTAAGCAGAGAAGCCTCTTGATACCATAAAGAAACTTAGACTGGTAGAAAGGATCAAAGGATTGATTTTATTGATGCTTATATATACAGTATATATAGGCCAAACAGATAAGCCTAAGCTTATTACATTAGATATTCAAATCATTGATACAACAAAAATTTAAATAGACAACTTAGCAACAAACATTCAAATGCTGATATAACAGAAACTCAAATCAGCAATTATGAAGGAACAACGTTCAAGATAGAGGAAGCATGCGACAATAGGCCTCTTATATATGTCAGAGTGGATGTATCTGGATGATGTCCAAATCACATATAAACAGCTCAATCCCTACTTCTTCATACATTTAATGTGTGACTTCTTTCATTCACACTTGTACTTCAACATTATCAGGTTGCGGTGGAAGATTTTAGTGCATAGCGCCTAAAATGTTGAAGAATACCCACTGTTTTATCATGTGGAGGAGCAACCTTTTTCACTGCTTCGAGCTCAACAATGGTGATCAGCCAAGAATACAACACGGGAAATTTATCCGGCACTATGAATTGCAGACCGAGAACTTCCTCCTGAGCCTTGTATGCCCCAAATAACGAACAAAACACCACGTCTAGGATTCCAGCATTGTTTTCCTCAAAGCCAGGATTGCTGCCGTCTGTGAAAAACGCCTTCATTCCGTTTTCGAGCACATACAATTTTTCGTACACTTCATCAACGGCTTTCCGTTGCGCTTCTCCCTCAGTTTTGAGTACTTGAAATGTGCTCTCTAATATCTGCCATAAAATTAGAGCGGAAAAAATAAACAAGGCATTAGAACGTACAGTAGCGCTTTGTTTTGAGTGCTAATGCTAACCAACTATCTTCAAGTTCAGAAAAACTAATGCAAGTAGTTTCAACTTTCAACTTGAAACCGACTTCTTGTAAAGTCACTCCTATAATTCATATCAAAGTATGGTACTATATAAAACCAGAATAGTGAGTAGACTTCACTTCACCTAAAACCTGTAAGGTAGTAATTAAGTTTAGGAGTCTTTACACATGTTGCCCTTAATTAATTAACTTATTCTTAGTCGATGTGAAACTTCTAGCTCGGGTGTTTGGATACTAATTTGGAATATAATCCTAGTCAAATATTTATAAGCAACACCCAGTTGCTTATTCAAATAGAAGCCTTTGATCAGGGATTTCTAAAACAATGCAAACACTCTCTTCATCACCCACACTTGAATTTCAACACACAAAAATCAGTCTTTTGATTTCTGCTGTTTTTTTTGGTTGAACTGCTATTTTGTTTCATTACACATTCAAAATGTTTCCCTTTAATTAAGATATTAAGCTTAGAATCCAACTATATTTATAAATGTTTCCAATTTAATATATTAAATTTGACTACAGAGGAGAATCAGAGCCACGCATCACAAGCCAAAAAAAGGGAGGAGCACAGCCACCCAAATCCCCTTTCTGATCTGATCAGAGCTAAGGACAAAAAAAATGTTATTAGTTCTCATCAGTTTTCTCTCTATTATTTCTTCTTCTTCAACCTGTTATGGATGCAAAGCCACACAGATACCATTTCAAATCTGATTCTCATATGTGAGTACACAAACATCTCTTATTCTCTTTTGCATCGGAGATCCATATTTGAGACTCAAATCCATGTTTGAGCTCAGATCCGCGTTTGAGATGCAGAACAAAACATACACTAAGTAAAAGTTTAAGCTATTAATACCAATATTAATTAACATCATGGAAGCGAGACATGCCCTGATGCACATGCTTGAGTAAGTTAAAATAAAAGAAACTTAGTAAATTACCTGTTCCTGGATGAATTTAGACCAGAAGCGCACTTGGGCTCTCTTATAAGGATCATCAGGAAGCAGCTTCGGACTATTTTTCCATGTTTCGTCAATATATTCTAGGATCACAAGGGATTCAGCTATAGCCTTCCCATTATGAACAAGAACTGGAACCTTCTTGTGAACAGGGTTGTGCTTGATAAGTAACTCACTTTTGTTTACCAAGTCTTCTTCCACATACTCGTAGGGTACCCCCTTGAGTTCAAGGGCTAATTCAACCCTCTTGGCATAAGGGCTAGCCCACATACCGTGTAGGATCACCTTGCTTTCCTCTGCCATCGCTCTAGACCAATATTACCCGGTAGTTGTTTTGTCTATGTGATAGAAACTGATGATGCAGTTCATGTTAATCTTGAGGGCAGGTTTAAATAGATTTTGACATGTCTTTAACTTGATCCTCAAGTTTTTAGTTTGGATATAGAATAGTGTTTCAATCGGGAAGTTAGTTGATTTTTTCAAATCTAGTCAAATGTCTTTTTAGCTGGTTGTGGATTGGTTTTGTTTTCCCCAAGGAAGCATTGCTTTAGGGATTAATATGATATATGATATGTGAGGATATGATTTTTTTGGTTATAAGAGAAAAAGTGATGTGTGATATGGTTGAAAGAGAATACAAAAATAGATATAAAATAAAGGTGGAAATGAAGTGGAAAATTATGAGTTTGATATCATATCAAGCATGCCTTTAATATTTACAAATCATTCATATAAGGGTTAACGATCAGATTAGTCATTGAGTTTATAAGCGAGTTTGATTTTAGTTCATCTGAGGAAAAATGACATTTAGTTGCGGTAAAAAACCGCCAGTAGTTATAAAAATGACCGCCACTAAACGTTATTTTTTTAGAAGGACTAAAATCAAACCCACTTACAAACTCATGGACTAATTTGATCATTAATCTTTCATATAATTATAAAATAAACAATAAAATATTTGACAGAACATGAAAATTTCATGTTGAATTCATTAAGAATTAGAAGATTGTGAAGTACTGAAAAAGACAAGCATCTCGTAAAGAGCTCATCACATTTTGACCTTTTTAATGTTTCTACCACCATTAAGTTAAAGGTATAATTGGTAAAATATGATTAAAATAGTGACAGATATATAGGACAGCAGGAGTAATTATTATTATTTTTATCCAGTCCACCTCATGCCAAAAGACAAATTACTCGGAACATTATATTCATTAAACAAAATATAAGGAAATGACACATTTATTTTACAATTGTCAGATTGGACGTTGTTTTGAGGAAGAAGAAAGTATTTCTTTGCTTTCTTCCATGCTTGTTGCTCTTGAATCAAGGATACCAGATGAGGCTTTGTTTATAGAGATTCTACCATTGGGACTTTGTGGTAGAGTTTTGACGATGCTGACAGATGGAGGTTCTGAGGTCGTGTTGCTTAGGAAGAGATCTCTTCTTAAGAAGGTGAAACAAAATGACAGAAAAAAGGATAAGCATGTCGCTTTGATCGAAGAAGATTCAGGAGTGCTGAAGGAGATTGTGTTGACTCCTCATGTTTTGAAGGAGAACCATATGATGGTTCTTTCCTTAGAGCTTCAAGAACCTCAGGGTGTTATGATAAGAGCGAGGAAAGCCTTAGCGATGAGTATTATATTGGGGATGACCTATGATTGTTCGATGAAGTAACAGTAGAAGACATATCGGCTAACATTGCTACTAGAAGATTAAGGTAATTCTTGCAGGGCTCTTCTTCTCTTCCTTCTACGGGTTTGGAGGGTAGGCGCAAAATATCTCCCTTAGTTTGTTTCAGCAGGGTCACTCTTTCTTCTAGGGATTTCTCTGGTGTTTAGCTTTGATCTTTTAGTTCTTGGGCTGGTTGTTGGTGTTTTAGGTTTCTTTTGTATATCATGGTATGTTGTTTTTGTTGAGCTTTCCTTCTTGGTTATTTTAGGTCTGGTTTTCAATGGTTCGTGGTTTTTTTTTTTTGTTTGTAAGAATCACCATCCTTCTTTGTCCACTTTTGAACTTTGTTTCCAAAGCTTGCGATTAATACAACCTTCTGCTTTCAAAAAAAATGTGCAAAGTTTTTAGATATTATTACATCAAAAATACAGTATCCTCAAACTCAAATAATTTATTGTAAATTGTAAGAAAGGGTATAAAGTTTTTAGATATTTTTACATCGAGAATGCGGTATCCTCAAACCCAAATCATTTATTATAAATTGTAGGAAAATGTACGAAGTTTTTACATATTGTAGTTTTATCGGGAGGCAGAGCAGGGGCAACAAGAAAACACCCTCTTACAACTGCAACAAGTAATGCCTGGTGGTGTGAAAGGTACTTGGTCTATAGTATCTATACTTTGAGCATATCTTATCCCTTATGCATTGCCTATCGCTTTTGTGTTTTCTTTTCCCTCCACAATATCATTCTCTTGTCCTTTGGGTATCCCATGTGCAGTTCCCACAAAATTTGTGCTGACAATAAGAAAAAGCAACAATGTTAGCTTCAACCCGATCTTAAGAAAAGCCATGATATCTTGACTTACTTTGCAGATTGAACAAAAAAGGCTCACTATGATGCTTAAAGAACAATATTTACCTATTTATATGCACATGAAGACTTTTACATAAATGATCATTTTAATAACAAAGGGAAAGTGAATTTTAATTAATATCACAAAATCAATTATTGCCATAAACACCAATATCAATATCAACAATTTAATTATTTATTAATAAAATTTTATATTAATCATTATATCAATTAATAATTGTAAAAAATTTCAGTTTTTCAACCATGAAAATAATAATATTTTTAATTTTAATTTTAATTAAAACTTAAGGAAATCATTTGAAAAAATTAATGATAATAATATAATAATAATATTAAGTAAAAGTGAAATTGACTTGAACTTCACATTAATAACAATATTATTTAGATATTAATAATTTGTTTATATTATTCATTGATTATATTAAATCTATATATATATATGTAAAGCACACTTGAACTTTTGCATTGATTACCTTACCTTTGTATTAAATACATTAGATAATTAAACACAAAACTAAAAAAAACAACATCTACTTTATTATTCATCATATTAATTAATAGAGTTTAATTTCTATGCACCGACGGTGTAAATTTTTTTTACACCGTCAACCAATCAAATTTCAAGATGTGTCACGTCAGTTAATGAAATTAAAAAAAAGAAATATTTTCTCTAATTAATAATTGTTAAACTTTTCAATTTCTCATATTTTAAATAATTTTTAATATTTATTAAATTTTAATTGTTAATCATAACTTGAGGACAAATTTTTAATAATAATAATAATAATTTAAATTGACTACTTTTACATTAATAAAAATATATAGTAAAAATAACTTTTACATTTATAACTAATTGTAAAAAAATTCAAATTCTTTTAATTTTTATTATTAATCATAAGTTGATGAATTTTAAAAATTAACCAATAAAAGTTATTACTGCTTTTTATGTATAAATAACAAATTAAATACTAAAGTTTTTTTTGAACCAAAATACAAAAGCTAGATATCATGTTAATAAGTTATATATATATATATCATAATATTTTACTTGAGTTCTACATTACTAGCAAGACTAATTAATTTTTATTTTCATTTTCATTTCAATTAAATATCAACCTAAGGTTGAAAAAAAATAAAAGATACAAAGATAGCATAAACTAATATATTTTAAATAAAATAAACATGTTAGATATTGAAATTAGTTAATGGTGGAATGCTTTTTGTAAATATATATTTTAAATTTACTTTTAAAATATGAAATAATTTTGTATGTTGTTTAAATTAACTATAATGTAGTTACGTGTTATTTTAAGAAATAATTTTAAATTTACTTGGGATTTATCTTAAAATGATAATAATAAATTATTTATGAATATTTTATGTTATAAAGTTTATTAACTATTAATTTTCAACTTTTCAGTTTCTTATACAAAAGAATAATTTATTAAGTAGTTTTTAACAATAGTTAGAATATTAACTATCAATCATAAATTGAGCGGAAAATAAAGAAATATATTGATATGTAGAAAATATTAGTAATTTAAATTCAATAATATTCTAGATAAATTTTTTTAATGAACACTATAGAAAAATAGTTTAAAGATATTTATTATTAAATATATCGCATGTGTGTATTATTTGAAAAATAATTTCAAATGTGTTTTTTGACCTATTATATAGTAGTAAAAATATTTTCTCAAGTTTTCTTATGTTATTAAAAATATTTTCCTTTTCAAAAGAATTTATAAAATTTATTTATTTTTCATAGTCTTGACAGGTCACAATAAATGACTTTCCTGTCTAAAAGTATAAAGATGATATTGAAACTTATTTCATGATATTAAACACTTATTACTTAACCTTCTGTACTTAATTTAAATATTTAAAATTAACTTAATAATTTTTCATATTATTAAATAAATATATTTTTAAATTGTTAAAATTATTTCTATGATAATAATTAAATATCAATAATTAAGTTTGAATCATATTAATTATTTGCAAAAAAATAACTCTAATGATATTTATTGAAATGTATTAACACAATTTTTAATATATTTATAATTAAAAAATGTTCTAAATTTTATTTATTTAGACTATAATAATTTATATATAATATTAAAAAATATTGTAAGTGAACCCGTGCAATGCACGGGTATAATATCTAGTACTAATTGTAAAACTTGGATAAGTTTATCATTATTCATGACAAATTGAGAAAAAAAAAATTATCAATTAACAAATATCGATCAGTGTATATTTTTTTTTTACAAATCTTAATAATATATAAAGCCCATCCACCAAAGTGGGCCGCATTGTTGCTTAATATCCACATGTTTTCATTCTATTGGTTGTTGCTATTGAATTTCCAAATGTCATATTCTAATTGGTCCACATTGTTTAATTTTCATTGGTCGAATTTAATGAGTCAATAAATAAATAAATAAATCAATACATAAAAAAGTTATTAAATCAATTGTTTCCTAATTTGATTAGTGATACATAACTTTTAAATTTTTTTTTTCCAATTAACCGTTAGATGATACATGATTTTAATTTTTTTTTCTAATTCACTGTTACAAAAATTAAAGGTCTAAAAGAAGCATTTTTTTACTAATTCCTTCATTCAAAAAAAAGGATGACCAGTTCATAAAAAAAAAGGATGACCATGGTGATACCGATTGAATGGATACTATACTTTTTCCCATGCATTCATGGCCACATTGCATTGCAGATACATGATTTAATTTTTTTTTCTTCCAATTAACCGTTACAAAAATTAAAGGTCTAAAAGAAGTATATTTTGACTAAATCTTTCGTTAAAAAAAAAGGATGACAATGAATGGATACTATACTTTTTTTTTGCCCATGCATTCATGGCCATTGCATTTTTGTTGTTGTTTATAATTGGTAATTTTGACAAAATATTTGTGCCCTTTTCCAAAATTTTAAAATTGAGTTTTTTTAGAAAAAAAACGAAATCAATGTTTACTATTTTAAAAATATTTAATTTTTTAAAAATACCGTTTCTTTTTTTCATTCATTCAAGGCTATAAAAATCTACATTTTCATAACATTTCCAACAACAAAAAATACCTGAACCCATTTTCCATATGTTTTCTGCATATATTGTTTTTTATGTCTCCACCTTTCTCTCAACCAATCAAATCACTTCACTCACTGATTTTTCCTCAATTATTTCTTCAACTCATAATAAATCTTATTCAATACACCAATTTCAATTTTAAATCCAGCTATGTTTTTCATCCCAATTTTAACACAAAATTCTATCTACAATAACTACGTGCAACACATTCTCTCTAAACTTTCAAAAAAATTCAAAAGGTTTCAACCCCAATGAGAAATTCAATCTTCTCTGCTATGATTCATCTTCCTTCCCGGCGCCAAGACGCAACGTTGTTTCACATTCTTCCATTTCACTTTTTTATCTTCTTTTTCTTTTACTTCTCCTTTTGTCGTCCATGAATTGAACTGTGTTGTTTGCTGTGTGTGATTTTCATAAGGGCAATGGCACGAAGCACTCCTTCTCAACCTTCTCAGCTAGGGTTTGCAATTTCTCTCTCAGAGCTCCCAATCAATCGACAAACCTTCCATAGTTTTACTTTCAGATAACCGCACGACATCAGGAGACTTCGAAGGCTCTACGAGGTACGACACTATTTTTGTTCCTTTTCATGATACCGATTTAAAGATTCATTTTTTATCTCTTTTTTGCTACCCTTCTGTTTGGTTGTTCGGTTTTTTTTTTTTATCTCTTTTTGGAGTATATATATAAAGTATGATAATTGGATAGTGAAAATATGTTGTATTTAGGTTAGAAAACATAATATATATATATACACATATATATAACTTATATTTTTTATGTTCAAATTATTGGATGAAGTGATGGTGATAATATGAAATATAAGATTAGAAATTAATACTCTCTTGAGGAGAAATATTCTTACATGAAAATACATCATGTTAAAATAATAAAAAATTATTTTCAAATAATTTAAGAGCAATAGCCTTTGCGCGCACGCGCGAGTAAATAAGTGCGAATTAAAGATTTTGGTCACTTAAGATGTAGCTTTACAAAACTAGAATCTTTTCTTACCTAGGATGTAGCTTTACACTGAGATTTGTTTTTCTTATCTAGACTAATATTTTTCTAATCATTTAGTTTTCATCATCTTCCTTGCAGGGAACTTATACCGAAGATCTATATTAATGTTTTTTATGACACTTTGCTATTAAGAGCTAATTCAAGTTTATGGTTATTGGCATTATAATAAGGTAATATTTTTTATGTTTTTGCTCTGGTCGATAGCAGGGGTTTCCTTGATTGTAACTCTTAGATGTTTGTTTCGCAGTTTTGTTAGTTCATAGATGATGGAGATGTCAAAACATGATTTCCATAGTTCTGCTCCCTTGTGTGACTATTCCTTTTGTTTTGCTTTCAAATTCCATTTGAGAACCATGTTTCCAGCCTTTAAAATAGGTTTTTGGGAAATTAATAGTTTCCCTTAAAATTGTTATTTAATTTTGACTAGGGAGAATTCTATGATTTTGGGTTGGGAGTTTATTAATGAACATTGGTACATAATTGATCCTTTTGGTGGCACTATTCAAGTAATAATCATAACTGTGCTTTAACTCATTAGATATCTACTGAAAAATGTACCCTAAGGGCCCTCCAATTTTAAAATTTTTCTAACACTCATTCTGATATGCACACACACTAGCAATACATCTGAAGGAAATCTTCAACTTGCCTTTAGTCAAGGCGTCATTGAGCATGATAGAAAAAATGAAGTTAAACCATTAATATTCATGCACTTTTCCTTATTAAAGCATTTTTCTCTTTTTTGTATAGTTATCCAAGTTTTTTGATAAGTACTTGCTTCTGATGGTTTTCTTGCTAGGTTTATTCCAAGCTTGCTCCAGATTGATGATTCAATTTCATAACATACTTTAGTGAAACATATAGCTAACCTCATTGACTATTCAACAATGAAGTTAGCCATGAGAATGGTGGTGTTGAAAAAGGAAACCCCATTGGATCTGAACATTCAGATGCAAAGAAATTGCAAGTGTTGGTGGGCACCAAGAAGAAGAATTGGAAGTCAGATCAGAGTACATAGAAAAATGACCAACACCAATTTTATCTCATGTATTTGTAATTTTTTTTTTGCTACCTATTGATTTAATACACCATATTTATGAATTAAAAATATTATGCATTACATTAAGGTTTATTTAGATTTTTTGAACTGCCCATGTTTTAAATGTGGAGTTGTGCATTCAGATAGCAAGGGAAGCTATGATAACATTGGATATGATCCAATTTGAAAGACGCTCAATTGAGGGTTTGAGACTATAATTTAGGGTGCCGGTGTAAGATCTATCATCAATCATCATTGCACAATTTATTGGAGATATGTCATCTGTCAAAGGCAAGGGGCTTGATACTAGCGCACCCATGTCCTACAAGGAGCTGTTGGTTTGCAGTCATTTGATGTTAGACATCACTTATGATGTTGATGACAACATGAGGTTGTATTCTTTAGGTTGATGGACGTAGAAAATATCAATGAGCTTGAATCAGAATTCTTGCATCCCATCATACTTATTCTTTTAACTTTATGCATAGAATTTTAAAGGGAGAAATGAGACGAGACAAAGGCTTGGACAAAATATGAGCCTTTTGAACCATATAGCCTTTTGAGTCTATGAGCCTTTTTCAAGTCGAGAGACTGATTGTCTTGCCAAAGCAAAAAATCACACCAATAAATCTAATGTAAGAAACAACAATGATAATGGATATGATGAGCGCATTATTGAAATATTTTTAAGTTCGAATTTAAGTATGTTAGGCCAAATTGATGGATTGTAGTTGGATCACATGACATTACCTTTTTTCACTGTTCGTGGAAGCAGTTAAACAAATTTATACTAAAGTAATTTTGAAATTGTACGTAACACTCTCCTCTTTCTCTTCTTCACGGTCAGTTGTACATAACACTCTTTAGAGTATGATCAAAGAGGGGTTCTTAAAATTTTTATACTCTCATTTTCTCTTCTTCATGGTCAGTTGTTCCTATCACTCTCTAGAATACAATCAAAGAGGGGTTTTTAAATTCGTATATTGTATGATGCAATAAACATACAAACTTCTACTTTGAATGTATTGTATAAGTAAGTTTTTTGTAAGGTTCGTTGTATTTTTTTTCTGTGCATTGAAAAATTAACGTTTGTTGTATTGAACAAACATGTATTTACTTATTTTTTATACTAAGTAAATTATCCAGTTTACATATTGAATTTTTTACTATAGAACAATATAACTAACATGTAAGATATATACTATCACGTTTTCTTCAACAACAAAAAAAGATACATACTATCACAATTTAAATAAATTTAAGTTAATTCATTCATATATAAAAAAATGAACAACCTAAAAATTTCCGTGCAATGCACGGGTCATCACACTAGTAAATGTATATGTTTAAAACTTTTACATTAAATACATAATTTCATCACTAAATGATTCTTATAGATATTTTTATTATTATAATTTTTTATTAAGTAATTATTGATGGTAAAAAGTAGATTATATTTTTATATTATATTAGAATACCTTACATTATATTATTATATTATATCACGCCAAACCCTTCCATGTAACAATTTTTTTTTGAACTCAAACATATCCATCAATAAAAATATTACATTTTTTATATTGTATTGTATTGCTATGTATTTGTAAGACTAAGAGTTTCAGAGAATAAATTCACAGTTTAATTTAATTTTTTACTTTACGTCTTTTTTTTTTTGATGGGATACTTTACGTCTTAAGTTCGTGTCAACTTAAATATGTTTGTAAGAAAGTGTGTGATTAATATAAAATAATTTCATGTCTCGTTTTCAATGCAATTATAATTTGAGTGATGAATTTCGGAACATTCCCTACGATTTTGGTTACGTTTCAAAACGTTCGAAAAACGACCCCTTGCTATATAAACACCAAATTAGTCACCAAATTAATTATGATGGGATTATGAATTTCTCATGGTCTCTTTATGAAGATGTATGATTGATTTCGTGAATTTTAATTGTACTATCAAACTGTTTTACTTTCGGACCAGAGAAAAAATCCTCACAGACCGCGATGGTTTTGTATAGAACTTCGAGGTGACAAACGGTCATGATCCTGAAATTTTTGTAAAGTTATGAGAATCACAAAATGTTTTCAAATTTCGTAAGGAATCCATTTATCAAATTAAAAAATATCAAAACGGTGAAAATTTTTGAGTCGTAACCAAGTCGATTTCGGGGCACTCTATCTAGAGATATTTTTTTGAAATTTGACTAGGGGTCAGGAACATGTGGCCATGTGGCTCCATCAACAGGAAGCCAAGTGTCATGTGGTTAGTGATGACTGATGAGATTTGGTTAATACTTAATTATTTTACTAAGTTTTATTCATGGCCACTTAATCATGTTCAGGTGATGTGGTTAAGGGTTCATCATGGGTTGAGAGAGTTAGGGTGATCGTGGAGCCTTTGGGAGAGTGACACTTCATTTGCTACATTTTTTGTTGAATAGGTAAGTTAGAGAGAAGATATAGAGAAAAGATGTGAAAGAGAAGAGAAACCCCTAAAATACTTCATTAACCACCCCCACCACCACTCCAACCGCCACCTTTCCTCATCTCTTTAACCACCTCCATTTCTTTTGTTGCATTCTCCTCTTCCCAAAAGAGATCAAGCTCTTCATGAGAAACAATTTGATGGTTATGGTTTTGTGAAAATATGAGTTTTGAACAAAACCTTTATTGGATTTGATTCTTGCTTTCACTAATATGTTAGTCTTTATCTTCATCTTCTCATTTATGGGGTCAATATCATGAGCAAGGCTTTGGCGTTGAAAGCTTCTTTTTAAACCTATATTTTCTGTTTGATGGCTTGGGTATGGAAAGGTTTCCAAGCAAAACATTTTGCGGTTGTTGTTTCACTTGAGTTTTAAGCTTTAGAAAAATAATGGTTTTTGTTGTTGTGTTAAACCTCAATGAATGTCTCAATAGGGCTTAAAACCTAAAAGAAAATGAGAGAAAATTTTAAGTTTGATGCCTATGTAATTTTTACTAAGTTGAGATGTGAAACTTTAAAGTTTGAGTATGTTAAAGCAAAAAAACACTTGCTCAGTTGTATGCCTAAACTTTTAGCCCGATAATCCTTGCTCAGTTGGTATGTGACCAAATGAATACTGTTTTACCTAAGTAAATAGTGTTTTGCCTTAGTGAGGAGTATTTGAGAAAGTAGCTAAGAAGTGATGTTTGTTATGTGCAAAGGTGCGGGGCGCGTACTTGGGACAGATCAAGATAGTGGGAAGAAAAGTGCCTCAAGTGATAACCCCTCCAGTTTTTTTTATTATTTTACGATTGATTGTTGTTTGTATTGACGTGTTAATTGACTTGTGATTGTTGTAGTATGCTGGCACTTTTAGTGCATGATTGAGTATATATCTATGATGTTTTACTGCTGCCTATGTATTATATGCTTTCCATATTGGCTATAATATTGACTTTTTGTTGGTTGTATATCAATTGTGAAAGCTGAAGGATTAAACGAGTGTTGGTTAGATGAGAGATCAAACATGCTTTTGAGTTGGTGTTGTTTTGAAAATGATAGTCGATTCTCAAAAAGAGATAGGAAGGGGCGGGAACTTTATTCAAATTTACCAAATTTTCTAAAAGAGAAGGAACTTATTAATGACTTACATATAAACCTAATTAAATGCAAGTAATTAATGTGTACACATATTTTTTAAATTAAAAAGAAGTTTTCTTGCAACGTAAGACTTTTAAAGAATGAAAAAGAGGTTTTCAAATGAGACTTTTAATCAATGGTTTGAGAAAATTAAGATGAAACTTAATGAGACTCAGTCGCTCATAGTGCAGTGCAGCCGCTTGTGGTGTGAAGCTCATCCACTCATAGTGGAGTGCAATCATTCGTGATGTGGCAGTCAGACCCAAATCAGGTGATTCTGGTGCGATCGTTTTTGGCAATAAACATGAACGCTAGAGAAGCATTCTTGTTTGCGCGTCTAACCATGAATTCATATCATGAATGCTTACATTTTGCGAGACGACAGAGCGGTTGTGCTAGTATTTGCAGGATGGAAGAGCAGTCATGCTTGCATCTGTAGAATGATAGAGTGATCATGTGTTCAATTGTTGATGATTGAGTGGTGATCAACTAAGTGGGGTTCAATAGTCAGAGGTTGATGACAAATTGGTTATCAGACGGATGATCTAAGTGTTGTCCCACCTCCACTATGCACTAATGTTTATATCCGGATAATGATGAGGTTTGCACAACCCTGACATATAGACTAACTTCAACGTTATTGACTATGTATGCTTATGTGATTTGTGTTGAGGTATGATAACATGATTATTTTCTGTTGCGATATTGGTGCGTATGTTATCTGACGAGATGCATGTTACTGTCTGAAATGCTTCGTTGTAGGATCTTGTGTTTATCGTATTGTCGTATCATGAACTGTATTAAGAAATTGATCCTTGCATTTCTTTCTTTGTGTATTTACCTTGGGTGTCTCTATCAGAGGACAAGAGTCCAAAACTTGGGGAAGTCTATTTTTAATTCTCTCACACCGAGAAGATCTAACTGGGTGGGAGGTAAATCACCCCTCCCAGTGCACGATCTACACAGGTCGGGTGTTTGAGTCGTGCATTGATGCACACGAGATTCTGATGAAGTGTACGGCGTACCACATGACCTTGAGTTGGCCACTGCCTCTATTCCCCATGACTAGCGGAGAAAACCCTTAAGTTGTTGGGACGACGATGACAGCGGAGTCTTCTTCATTTACCGTGGTTCTCGAGGCCGTACAAGTTCCTTCGGAGACGAATCATATTCTAGTGAAGACAAAGCCTCTATCTCCTCCTCCTTATCCTTTATACACCCTATTCGACGTTGGTGTATCACATAGACCCTCATGTGTTTGTCAAAGAGATGGTGGTGCAGACGATGGTCCCGGACTTAAGGAGCGAGGTGTTGATGAACCACGACTCGGATGATGAGACTGATCCATTGATAGATGAGGCGATGGACTTCCTAATAGACGAGGAAGAGCTTGGTTAGTGTTCGGGGTAGTTTTCTGTACAAAGGAGGGTAGTGCACCTACTGCAGTATATTAATTTGGGTTGTTCTATTGCATGAGAATCGAAGGGTGTATATCGGACATATGAAATCTTTTTTACTATAGAATCTCAAAGGCTGGTCTGATTCACCTTTTGTTATGATGATTCTACTTGACTAGGGGTGTTAAATTTTACAGGCGTGCATGGGTAGGGTATATCACCACGCGCTCTGCTAGTAAAAATATGTACAATACCCACTCCTTATCCACATGGATATTCATTAAGTTCATTTTTAGCGGATTTTAAAAAATTCGTAGATACCTATGAGGATCCATGCCTAGATATGAATTCACATATATTTGTACAAGTGGAAATAATATTGAAAATTAAATACAAGATTAGACTCACAACTCATGCGTGAAGGAAAATATTTCTTTAATTGCGTCCCATTTTTTTTGGGTCGAACTGCTTCTTTTTACCATTTTCATTATACAAGTTTACTTGAAGGAGAATCACAACCCAAGGCCCAAGCACAACGTTATTAGAGATTAGACTCAATATCCATTTCTTTATGAATTATATATATATATATATATATATATATATATATTATTTTTGTATTTCATATATCGGGTGAGTATCCTAAGTAATGATACATCAACCTGCCTCGTTAATAAATGGATGGTGAAATTATCCTTTAAATATATTCATGGGTGCCGGTAATTTCACCAATAACGAGTTTTTATCCGCGAATGTTCGTGGACGTGGGTAATATTGACATTGCTATACTTGACTGATGTTTTCCTTCGGGCACTTTGTATATTTGATGACTGATGTGGTTTATTTACTGTCGGGAGGTATGCATGACATTTTGATGTTTACTAAAAGAAAGCCAGCATGTTTATTTTGGAAAATGTTACTATTGTGACTTTCAAAAGTTGAGGTGTTACAATATTTCCCATTCAAGACTAATACATATAAAACTCTCTTGAAATTTTACATTCAATACATATTATCTTCACTAAATGATTCTTATTTTAATATTGTTATTTTCATACTAGGTTAAAATTATCACAGTAATTTTTCTATGTAAAATCTTATATTATTCATTATGGTAGTAACAAATTTAAATATATTAAAAATTAAAGGTTAAATATGTTTTTGGTCCCCAAAAATAGATAATAATTTCATTTTGTCCCTCTTTAAATAAATTATGTGAGTTAATCAAATATTATTCCTATCATATTAATTATATAAAAAAATAATAATTTAAATTATTTGTCCAAATAGTTTAATTTTAATTTCTTTTAGATAATAATTACAATTGATTTTTTTTAACACAACTTTATTTAATCAATAATTAATGTATGAAATTAACCTTCTCATATGGGTAAATATGTACATCAGATCGCGTCGTAGGAGTGCCTCTTTCACCTCCACCCTTTATTAGATAATCAGCTAGCTAGTTCTCACACCAAAACAAGACACAAGCATAAAAAATTCAACTCATTTCTCAATTACTAGAGCATATTCCAACCCTCCTAACCCATTCTACAACCAAAGTAGGGCCATTCTCAATTATAACATTCTAAAAATTAGATTGTTGACAAAATAACAAAGCATGCAAAATTTCCAGCACCTCGACCTCACAAGCCTATTTGAAACCCCCACAGACTTTGAAAAGTAACTCAATACTTGTCTAGTTTGATTCCTCAACACCCCCGCCACCCATTCTACTAACGCCTAGTTTCCCCCTAGGAGAGCCATCAACTTTAAACTTAAACATCAGTCCCTAAGAAGGAATCCAATTTCGTACATCCCTCACCATAAAAAACAAAATGCTTAAACACATCATCCCTGGAATCCTCCCCCTTCCCTACCTTTTTCCCTCTTTCAAAATTGCATTATAATCTCCACACAACAACACAACCCCCTCATGAGCATATACAAAACTAGCTAAAGTTCCCAGAAACTCCGCCCTCTTAGCCGCATCAAGTGGCCCGTAAACATTACCAATCAAATTAGGCTATGTCCACTCCTTGGTATCCATCAATTTTTTTCACTCAATTGAGTCAAGTGTTATAAAGGATTTCTCCTACAAGTATAATCAATGAATTCTACTACAAGTATTATTAAGAACTTCTCCTACAAGTATTATCAAAGACTTCTTCTAACCTATTTTGACAGAAGGTATTTTTCTGCTTCGATTTTCCTTAGAAGATGATTGTAGAAAGATGAAGCTCGATTAGCTCCCAAGTATTAGATATGAGGTTTGACCCTTTGGGTTATTCTTAGAGGCTTGAAGATTCGCTCAACAAAATGAGTTTTCTTTCAGAGGTTTCAGTTTTTGACTCTTAAGCTTTCTTTGTTGATGATGATAAATAAGGTTCAGCTAATCGTTCTACTTCTCATTTTCTTCAAGTGTTTCCTTTTATATTCGACCATAGACGATAGTGAGCTGAGAGGATAGCTTTGTTCCAATGGATACTTTCAAAATGTCTCTTTGTTGCGCATTAAATGCGTATGTCCATTAGGTAGCGGTAGGTCTTTGACAACAGGAATATAGACTTGTGTAGTCGAAGATTCTACTTTTCTAGTAAGACAAAACTTCTGAAGTGAAGCATTGTTTCTGTTATCTTTTATAAAGTTGAAGTTGTGTCTCGATTAAGTAACTTAATCAATTTTCGTCATACCATACTTCCAATGTACCATGGAGGTCTTGTTTATCAATTGGTGGTGTATTATTCTTATATGGATTCAATGTACCATCTTCTTGATAGACGATTTCACTTTATTTCAAGGTTTTCAAACCAACTCTCAACAAAGTTACACAAAAGCGGTTCCTAGATAAGCAGGAGGTTCATCAGTTGCAGCAATGGAATTCAAGACTATAGATTGATCATTAGGGGTGTCCTCTGGTATGAATTCCTCAATAGGCTCCTCAATTTGGTGAACAATTGATGAAGGAATGAAGATAACTTGAGAGATGGAATACACTTTTGGAGAAAGAAATCAAGTTTGAGTGTAACATTTACTGCAAGTAGAAACATGATCAAACTTCCGTGTCCGAGATGATGAAATCTAGGCCAAACTTTGGTTAAATAGGTCTGGTGTACTTAAAAGTTTAAGGTCTAAGTCTAGCCTAGTACCTATCATAGATCTTTTTTAGGCCTAAATATGAGCTTTTTGAAAGTCCAGTCTGACCTGATAGTCTATTTAAAAGCATGCTTTATAATAATACTCGAGTAGACTAAAAAATTCAGTCATCAAACTTATAGACTAACAAGGTAAAGTATATTAAAATTGTTATCTCATCTAAGTAAAAGCTAAAAGCTAAATACTTAAGGAGACCCGCTATTTACGGTTAAGACCTATTAGTATACTCCCTCCGTTTCAAAATGGTTGTTATTTAAAGAAATGCACATTGTTTAAGAGCTCATTAATTGATACTCATTCGTCTCTAATTATAAGTTAAAGTTGTAAAAGTGAATTTCAATTTCAAAATTTTGGAATTGAAAAAGCAATAAATGCAAGGACAAATATGAAGAAAAAAAATATTAACTTTTGCATAGTTAACTTATACTCCCTCTGGTCCTTTTTATAAGAAAAACTTGGACAAAATCACACAAACCAAGGAAACTAATATTTTTTATAAAATTAACTACTATACTTAATTCCAATGATGTTTTTTCATTTTTACAAGAACAATCATGCTAATTACCATAAATGTTGATCATACCTATTGGGTGCTTGCAATTTTCCTCCATATTTTTGTATTGGGAATAAGTCCCTTTGCATTGGTATTGATTATTTGACTTAATTTTATAAGAGTGTTTCTTATAAAAAAGACCAAGAAAAATCTCCAAAGTGTTTCTTATAAAAAGGATCGGAGGGAATATTAGTAACACCACATATATCTCAATGTTACCTTATAATTATGGACGGAGGGAGTATAAAATTTGGCTAAAACACCCTTATTTAAAGTTGAGTTTTATTAAAGAGAGAGAGTGATGGTCATTGGTTAAGTGGTATGTAAGACTTGTAATTGATGACAATTGGAGTTGATAGGTGAGAGATACAATATTAAATTATAGTATATATAGAAGAAAATGTGATAAAATAGTCTTGAAATTCTAAAATAACCACCATTTTAAAAAATATGTGAAAAGTTAAAACAACAAACATTTTAAACCGGAGGATTAGTATTCTAGAGGTATACGAGTAAAATACTTTTTACTTCCCAAGAATATAACTCTAAAATTGAAGATAACCTCAACAATATACAATACCGTCCACTAATTTATATGCAATCAGTATCCCTTTTGGCCTTTATAACATTCTCGATACATAAAAGTCTTCTTGAGCAGCGCCAAAGAATGATGCTATTGCACACAAAAAAAAAAGAATGATGCTTTATCCACAATAATTATTTATTCACACCTCAAAATGAGGTGGAATGAGATGGAGGAAGAGAGAGATAGGAAGAAAAGAAAAAGTAAGAGTGAGAAAGTATAAGATGTGATAGATGATAAGAGGAAAGAGATAGAAATAAAAATAGGTGAAAATTAAGTGTATAAAAAAAGAGGTGTGTATATATCATTACCCCTTTATCCACGCCCTTCAATTAGGGGCCCTTAATTAACAAGTAAACCTGTGCCGATTTATATTTTCAACGCTCCAAGTTGCAAGATAAAGTTAATTAGGATAACAACCTATTTAATGCAAAGATTTATTAGTCAGTAGCATCTGCAATACATACACACACAAGTTCAAAAAATAAAAACATTCACACACAAAGGAAGGTAGTCATTACACATGAGCTGTTTAAGAGTGAGATAAGAACGTCTTCAATGTTAGGTTCTTAGTTTTTACTGTACTCCCTCCGTTCCAGAAAGTTTGTTGCTTTGCACCATTTTTCAATATCCCAAAATGTTTGTTGTTTTAGAAAACCAATGCATTTTTTACTAATTTTTTCCACCTCTACCCTCATTTAATACATTTTCAATTACTTATCACCTTTCATATTAACCAACCACAACTCTTCTCTATTAATTACATTATTCTCTATCTTAATAGTTGCACATCATACTAGTAAAATTAAATAAGGGTAATCTAGTTAAATTATGCTATCAATAATTGTTTTCTTACTCTTTGTGTCACAACCTCAAACTACAAACTTTCTGGAACGGAGGGAATAGTTTTTAGCACTATTCATGTGGATTCGTATTGCACCATGTGCTTAAACAACTTTTTGGAGATTTTGCTCCAACCATGCATGAGTTCTTATAGCATCTCCAATGTAAGGTTCTTAGTTCTTATTTTTTAGTTAAGAATTAAGAACTAAGTTCTTAACCACTTGAGAGGATGACGTGGAGTTCTTAGTTCTTAAAAATAAGAACTAGGTTCTTATATCAGAAGTTTTACTTTTTGAGTTCTTAGCATAAAAAAATAATTTTTTTATCTCTCATTCATTTAATTTAAGTATTGAATTATCATTTAAATTTAAATCAAAATTATATGAAAATAATTTTTTTTTGATGAAATGAAAATAAAAAATATTAATATAATGGTATTGTGAGACCGGATGAATTGTGCTAAGACCTAAGAATTCATGGTTGGAGCAAAATTTGCACAGAGTTGCTGAAGCACATATAGCAGTACGGGATCACATAAATAGTGTTAAGAACTAAGAACTAACATTAGAGATGCTCTTAGTTCTTAGCACTATTCATCTAGTCCCAGCATACCACATATTTATTTTTTTTTATTTTCATAAAGCAATAAGACAAAACTCATAAAGTAATAAAATAATTTGAATGAGAGAAAAAAAATGTATTTTAATGCTAAAAACTCAAAAAACAAAGTTGCTTATATAAGAACTAGTTCTTATTTTTAAGAATTAAGAACTCAACGTCAGTCATCTTCAATGCTTAAAAATTTCATTTTTAGTTATTAACTTAATAACTCACCATTAAAAACTATTATTGGATATACTCAAAAAGAAAAGTGCTTGACTTGTGTGATATATATGGCATCAGGTTTCCACTGTGCATATTACAAATCAACTTATTCCAATGAATAGTTTCCTCTAAATTAGGCATTAAATCAAATCATCTTTGCAATATTTTCCTAGGAATCTATGGCCGTGAGCAATCCAAATTCAAAAAAGCAAGAAATTATTCTCGTGAAAAGCAAATTGGCTTCCACTACCACTACCACCAAGGATTGCTAGTATCTTGCAAGGACTGGTGGAAAATTAACATTGACGCAATTAGCATTTGAATTCCCTGTCTTTGGTTTATGTATGCTTCTTGTTTGGTTTTATGTACCTGGAGACGCAAATGAGATTTCACGTATCGGTATTTATAAAGAAATTATTATTTATCACGTTAAATTTTGCGTCATGTTATTAAATTTAACGTCACGTTAACTTCTACGTAGATGTTGATTTTAACATGAAGTGGAAAAACATAATTTTACCATATCCAGTTGAAATTCAAAAATACACAAAATTGATTCTCCAAGTCTCCCTTTAAAGCGTGTCCACCGGTATTGCCTAGAAACTTCTAGCAAACTTGCAAGACTTTTTGACATGAAAGAATGGGTTTCTTTCATTACTCACTTAAGACTTGAGAATCTTGTTCCCTTTCTTTGAGCTCAAATCTCATTCACATTAGAACGATATAAAAAAAACTAATAAAATAGTAAAAAATAAGAGGGTATATGACTCTTGGTTACAATGAAGGTGCATGATTGTAAGTGTAATTCTAGAACACTCATACACATTCTTTTGCATTAACTCACATTCAATATTAATCACATCTAGTACTAAATATGAGATAAATCGTGTTATTAGAGCATTATTTTTTTGGTAGTTATGATATTAGAGAATTATTCCACAAAGCTCATTGAGTATTCCATTGAAAATCTATATCAGTTACGATTAGTACCACAAATTGACCGTTGGCACGTAACTCACGATAAAGTGAGCATAACATGTATATTAAGGACTGCTTGCAATAAGAGTTAATTATTAGAGTTTTGAAGTTTAAACTCAACCTCAAAAACTAGTTTAAAAATGAGACTTGATTTATCCATTATAAGAATTATTCTGGGTCATATTTATATTTATAGTTAATGTAAGACTTTTAACTTAGTTTCTCCCGCTTAACATCTAAAGCGTAAAATTTGTAATAGACATCACCATATTAGGAATTGAGATTTCATTACCTCAAAAACTAGTTTCAATGTGAGGTTTGTTTTATCCTTAATAATTACTATCGTGGTAATATCTACAGTAATGTGAGACTTTAAACACTTTTCGTCGCATTAGCGTATATTTATAAGTTAATTTGATAAATTTGTTAAAATAACATGAAAATATATCTATAAGAGTGTAAACTCTTATTCTTAAATTTAATCGATGAGATTATGAAAATAAATAAGTTAAAACTCTTCTAATCATGATCTAAATTCTAAAGGAAAATACTAAAAATTACTTTACGAGACTTAAGAAGTGACAGTTACCCACTAACATAGTTAAATTTGTCATGTAAGCATTCCTGCATTTCTTGCAACACTCTTCCTAGAGTAGTATATATTGTTCCTGAATCCTAAATTTGCAACCAAAGTAGAATGGCATTCAAGGAGAAACGGAAAAAGAGATAAAAACCCGCCAGTAATTCAGGCTAAACAGTTTCAACTCGTTCATTCATTCACCACGTTGTTCTGTACATTGTATCCGGACAAAACTATGAAGAGTAAGGAAAAAGAAAGCCAAAAAACAAGACCCTTTCCCTTTCCATTTTTCTATATTCATTCATCTCTTAAAAATATCTCAACTTGAAACTTCATCCAAAAGCTTGTACCTTCTAACCTTATTCTTGAAAACCGGTTTAGCAGCACCGCCTCCGCCGCCGCCGTGACCGCCACTACTTCTGTTCATGATGTCTTCTGACCTTGTCCTCCTCAGCCTCTCCTCCAATTCACCGTTGGTGATGATCCTCTTGCGGGTCGAAACCGTAACCGATGTGGACCTAGATGGTGGTGATGATGATCCAGCCTCAGGTGGAGACTTGGGCTTCTTATTAATCAGTTTCTGAAGCCCTTTCTTAACTCCAATATTCTGATGAGAACTGTTAATAATCCTGATTTTCTTGTTCTTATTGCTCTCATCTTCGGTGGTTCGGTTGTAATTCCTATAAGTAGATGAAGAATTTGATGAGTTTGGTGACCCTTGGTTCTGGCTCAAACACCAGTTGCAGGTTCTAAGAGACTCATCTTTTGGGTAGAGATTACTGCAGTACCTGCAAAATTGAAGGAAATTAATTGGCAATTAACACAACCCAAAAACATATTAGTGCATGTTTGGATATGCGACGAAAACTATGGTGAAATCAAAATTGTTGTGAATAGTTCTAAAAGCAAATGAAAACTGCTTCTGTGCACTGTGATTTTAGCTCTGATGAAAGGATCATAGAAGAGAAAAAAGGGGAGCTTTTGGGTATTCTTTTAATGTTTGTTACCTGTGTTGAGATCTGAATTGACAGACTCTGCATTGAAAAAGCTGGTCAGAGAAGCCAAGATCCCCACACATGCAACACTCTGTGTTGGGTTGTTCAGTTCCTTTGTTGCTTGTCATGTTTTGCTGTATGTGCTGTTTCTCATTGAGAGAGAGAGAGAGAATGGTTTGTGTTGATATATAATTGAGTTGATGATGATGATGAATAATAAAAACTATAAGCCAATGGCCACATAAAAAGAGGAGGAGGAGAGACCCACAAATGACAAAACCAAGTTTTCTTGATCCATATAAATAAAAAGGTGGACTTGAGTTTCCGTGTCACCGTGTTTCTCAAGTTTGTTGGGTATATAAATACACGATTTTGGGGTTGCTATGTGGGGGAGGGAAATCAATTTAATAATGGAGAGGGATAGGGACATTTTGTTTAAATTTTATCTCACTTTCTCTTTTTTTCTATCTTATTTTTACTTCTCTATTTCATAAAAGTCGTTGTTTAAGGCTGTGGCACAAAAAGTAGGGTTGGCCCAACACTAAACGAGACCTAAAACAAATTTTAAAAGTGAGGCTTTTTTACATAAAAAAATATTTATTTCTTAAATTTTTTGGGCCTTTTTTACTTAGTAAAAAAAAGTTTTAATGTCTTTTTGTACTTGGTAAAATAAAATAAAAAAAATTGGAGGCCTAAAGCCCTTGCTTGGATAAAGAAGAAAACAGTCGATAAAGAAGTATACTGTTGTGGTTGTTTATGGATGAAAAAAATTAAAACACCTTAATTCAGTTTTACTAGGACTATGTGCAGAGACGGATCCAAGTGGAGGAGTATGAGGGCAAGTGCCCTCACTTAAATATGGAAGAATACATTAGAAAAAAATTTGAGTAGTAAAAGTATGTGGTTTTTTATGATTCCTTTGATAAAAATTGCTCTCACTTATATTTCACATTGCTAAATGTTCTCACTTGTGTTCCACATTATTAAGTGTCATCACTTGAGTAGTAAAAATATGTGGTTTTTTATGATTCCTTTGATAAAAATTGCTCTCACTTATATTTCACATTGCTAAATGCTCTCACTTGTGTTCCACATTATTAAGTGTCATCACTTGAGTAGTAAAAGTATGTGGTTTTTATGGTCCATTTGGTAAAAAATGTCTTCACTTGTGTCTCTTTTGATAAAAAATGTTCTCATTTCTAATAAAATATGTTAATTTTTTTATTACGAATTTATATGTATATATTGCCCTCACTACATAAAATTTCTGGATCCGTCACTGACTATGTGCAATTATAAATTCTACCTTGGATAAAGAAGAATGCAGTTGATAAAGAAGTGTACTGTTGTAGTTGGTTATGGATGAAAAAAAATATATTGGTTACATAAAACAATAAACATTTTAGAAAGAAAAAAAATGAATATAGTCTAAAACAACAATCTCTGTGAAATAGATGGAGTATGAACAAATTCTTTTATCCTTTTTTGGTGTTTGATTTTATGTTCTACAAATCAAATTGTATTATATATAAGCAAGAATTTGGCAATTATAACTTTACATAAGTGGTTGAATAATTACAACGCTATAAACAAACAACAAACTGAAAATGAGTCACTTAACATAAAAGACTCTAACTCCTAAAATGGAATATCTGGCACCTAGACAGGTAGAGGAAGAGAGAGAAGGCTCCATACTGTGCAATGCAATTTGTCACACCATTGCACTCATGAGGGATCCGACGAAGAGACATTAACCAATCATTCGCCAACATATCAGTAATCTCTTTCACAGTCGAAAAGAGATAGGACTATCCGCGTCTTCCAAAGAAACTAACAGGTACTCGCAGTCCAAAGCATCAGCCACAAGAGGATTACCCCCCCCCCCCCCTCTCTCAAACACTGCAAAACCCACCATCTATTACCCATTCGCATCTCGGATTAGGCCACAAGCACCATACAATTCTCTTGCTCAAAGAAGTTGCCACTAACATTCAACTTGACATACTCCGCCATTAGTGGCTCCCAACGAATACACAACACACACACACACATTCTCTCTCGCTCTCTCTCTCTCTCTCTCTCCCTCCCTCCCTCCCTCACTCATCGTGAATTTACCATGATCATGATCATGTCAAGTTTGCCTTCACGCGCCATTGACCAACCAATGTTTCTCTTCAAACACCATATGGTTCCTCCACTTCCAATTTCCATACAAACCAGTGAGAAACTTCAAACTATTTCTCCCTTTACCTGATCCAAAATTCATCCCACTATATCATTATTTCAAAAATTCCTCCAATGAAACGCTCCCAACTTCATCCATAGCTCTCATGAATTAGAGCACTCATGAAGGTAGTGGAGCGCATCCTCCACTGGGGCAGAGCACGGTTGCTTAAAAACTCTAACCAATTGTTTAAAACATAGTGTTAAACTACTACATCAATTCATTTAATTATTTTCATAAAAAAATGCGGTTAAAATTGAAGTATCAATAAATATTTTCCTTATTTTTCTAAGCTAGCCAGCCTTTAGAAAAGAATTAATAGAATTATTAATTGATTGATTTGTATATAGGTCCAAGTAATTGATTGATTTATGTATAGGTCCAATTTTCCCCATTATATTCCAAAGGATGGGTCGTGGTCATGGTTTCTTAGCCTCTCCTGGCTTAATCATAGGCCCCGAAAGTGAATGGTAGACGAGGATTTCTAATATACCAAAACGAGACAATGGCTAGGCCAAAAAGGCAAGGAGGAATTTAGAGGGAACCTAGGCCACCACACTTTCTGGTTCCACATTGAGAGAACTATAATCCCTCTTCCTTTGTCCCACCGCACGGTCAATAATTAGATTAATGTTTTGTTTGTTAGGGAAAATTTAGAAGATAAAGAAATTAATTCAGTGGCACGACAAGCCACATGCACACTTTGCAGGACTTAGTAGAATTGAGAGCTAACCTCTAGGACTTACTTATTTTCTATTCTATTTTTATTTAAGAAAAATATGATTTAATAATAATCGTGCACTCTCGTGCTTTATTTTTTTTTCGTGCTTTATTTACTCGTGCACAATAGCATTATATTATCGAAAGTAATTAGATCAATAACTCAAGGTGATTTGAGGGCAGTAGAGGACTGAACGGCTGTTGAGGTTTAAATCCTTCAAAATAAGTGTGTCATTTTATTTGTGTATTTTTCTGTTATCTAAAACTGTGTTTAGAAAAAGCATGGTAGTAAATATTTTTTCTTTTAAGTAGAAAATAGTCATTTTGATCACAGGTACATATAGTCAGCTTCTCAGCTTTGTTAGAAGGATGAAGACTTTCGGCGTTGTTGAGTATGCTTAAGCTCGGTCTTCATCGTCTATGATGGTTGTAGTATATGTTTGGTTGTCTCATCGCATCACACATGGGCTTAATTTGAATCTATGTAGTCGTTTGGTCATAGAAGCTTGTGCTTAATTTGACATGTCTGCTTTCGACCCATAGGCGCTCCTCATAGCTTCTGCGAAAGTAACAGCTTTGTGCCTTGATTGGTACTTTTTGATAGCCTCAAAGCATAGTATTTGACTTTGGTTGCTTGGTTCTAGTTTCTTGATTTCAGTTAATTCTTTTGGAGTGAAGCTTGATTCTAGTTACTTCCTCAGGAGCCTTGTTCCTCTTCAGAATGCTTGAGTCATCATGACTTTGCTTATCCTTTGAACAACTTTTCCTTGCACAAAAGTGGAAGTTAGATAACAACTCATCATACTATGAATGTATCTTTGAGAACTTCAACTCATCATACTATGAATGTAAAGACGCTGCCAAACTTTAGTTCTTGTTGGGATGACATGGTCTCATAGTCTTTCCTTTGCATCATTCATCTTTCTCATAAGTAATCTTGGTTCTTCTTTGTGGAGTGGATATTTGATGCTTCGAGTGATGATGTCTGATTGAGTTGAACTATTGCTTTCATATTGATGCAAGTCTTCTGACATTCATGAGATGTCAGGACTATTTCCTTGTTGTCTTCAGTTCTTCTCCTCTAATGCTTCTTCTTCTTCTTGGATGTTGAGTTTTGCTGGTTGAATTCTGGAGTCTTCAGAAGAAGACTTCGTAGCTTCAGACGAGACTTGTGGACTTAGAATTGTTGAACATATGGACAATGTCTTACCATGGACTTTGTCCAATTGGTCTTGGATGTTTGCATTGACTTTAGTGTTTTGTCCTTTGTTTTCAAGTCTTTGATGTTTCTTCTTTGAGCTTGTCTTCTCCATTTTTCTTATCGATCTTCTAAGAGACATTTTGTCTTGATCTTCTTTGCCTTGTCCCTCTCCGGTCTTTGCTTTTTCTTGACTTCGTCTTGATCTTCATATTCATCATGTTGATCTTCTCTTTATCCTGAAGCTGAAGTTTTATCATTGTCCTTGTTGTTTTGACCTAGTCTTCTTGTCTTTGTTGAGTTCTCTAGATCTCCATAGCTTTGTTATGGTCTTCATGGTTTTATATCATGGTCTTCATAGTTTTTGTGATCATTAAAACATATTAACTTATACGTTCTTCTAGAAGGAGAACTAATGTGGGTCTTACATTCACGAGATTGACTGGTCGAGTCATCGAATCCTTATGATAGTCTAGCTACCATTACATTTAGTAAAATGGTAATTTTATTGCTTACATATAGGAGCAGTTCTATGGGAGACCATGTTAAATATTGATCCCCTCACGAATCATGTTTTACAATTAATATTTAATTTAATACATATTAGTTGTAATATGCTTTTATGTGCTAAATCTAATGTGCACAGCCACACTTTTAATCTGTAACCCATATCTTTCTTTACAATATACAAATCATATATATAATTTATATTATTATATCATCTCATTGTATTTTACATCTAAATAGAATGAGAGATTATCATAATATATTATACTTGCTCTAATACAATTATTTTATTCCAACTATCATTCATTATTTTATATTGATAATCAAACAAATCCAAAGAGCATCTCCAACGCTGGTTTCTTAAACCAGCTGAAGATGCTAAGAACTGTTTCTTATTTTTTCACTCGTTGGAGAGTGTTGAGTTGCCATTTTGGTTCCTTAAAATTAAACTCTAGCTTTTGGTTCCTTAGCTTAAAATAACATTAATTTCTCCCACATCCATCAACAAAAAAACTAGGGAACAATAACAGAAGTGAAAAGAAGATGAACCGAAACACAAAACCAACCACAAATTCATCCATTAACAACTAAAAATCACAATTTCATTACATAAAGAATGAAAATTTCTCAAAAATTATTTTTCTTACAGTTAAAAAAAAACAATATAGCCCTGATCTGAGGTCTTCTTGTCTTGCATACCACTGATCTCGTTGTGGAAGCCACAGATAAAGTTTGGAAAACTCCAATCCTGCCTTGGAGGCCTCAGATATGGCTTGGAAAGCTCCTATCTCACCGTGGAAGCCTCTAATATGGCTTAGAAACCTTCGATGTTGCCGTGGAAGCCTAGAATATGGCGTGGAAACCTCTTATCTAATATGGCTTTTGGAGATGAGAGGAGTGAAAGGGGAGAGGAAGAAGGGATGCGAACTAGTGAGGGTGGATTCGAGGTGGTGAAGAGAGACGATGAAACAATGGATTCAAGGGGAGAGGAAGCGAACGCGAAGAGAGAAGAAGAGAATAGGCTCTAGAGAGGTAGGATTCGAGGTTTTGAGAGAGGATTTGATGTGGGTATGGAGGATTTGATGATGGGGACAGGCGGAGAGGAAAAGAGAGTGGTGGAGCAGAGGAAGAGGAAGAGAAAATTCTTGAAGGAGGCTGAGAGAGAGTGTGAAACGTGTGAGAGAGGTAGGGTTTGAAGTGACAGGGTGACTTTTGGAATCTTATAGGAGGTGACCGATTTAGTCGGTCATCCTAACGTTAGGGCAAGTTTTGGACCGGTTGGAGCTGGCGTTGGACTATTTGGGGCTGGCGTGGTACAAGTGCTGACTTATTTGCATATCTCAAATGAGAAGGAAGAAGAAGGGATGGTGGATCGAGAAAGGAAGAGACTATGAGAGGTTTGTTTGCATATCTAGAACGAGTAGCATGGGATCGATGGAGAGAAAGGTCAATTATGTGTGTTGTTTAAAAGTAGGGGCTTTAGGGCCTTACACTAAGTTTATTTCAAATATATTAAAAATTGCTATTACCCGAACACAAGGTTACCCAATCCCTCCGTGAAAGGTGTCCATATCCCATTGGTCATTCCATGTTATGGCACCGTGTAATACCCAACTCGTATTGCATACTAGTCAACAGTACCCCTCTGATCAACCCAAATGTTTTTTAACATTAGTCCAACTGTTAATATTTAATTGGTGTAAAATTTTATATTGGAGTAATATTTAAATGGAGAATTGATTTAGTATTAACTTTAAATCTACATTGGGTGAAAATAAATAATATAAATTAATGTGATATGGTGGGAACCTTTGTAATAGTAATTTAAGGAAGAGAATTGTTATTCAGACCCCTCCCCCCCCCCCCCCACAGCTATTTAAACCGAAGGAATTTTCTAAAACCCGAAATTACCCCTTTCGAATGCACCCTTGTAGTGCGTGTCTATCGCACCTACCCACGGAGTGACGTAGACGCACCTTGAACATGCGATGCAAGCGCACGTTGAAGGTGCGATTAAGTAGTGTTAGAGTTGATGTCCCAGTATCTGACTATACATAGGAAAGGCACATATACGCCCTTAGTGAAGTGTGTTAGTCGCGTCGTTACAAAGTGCGTGATATGAGTCGCTCTTTATAAAGGTGTTACCATCGCACACTGAAAGTGCGTTGGTCACGCAGTTCCAAAGTGCGAGGTTTTGCAGAAACTTGACAGGAACAAACAAAATCAGAAACTCCAACAGAAACAGAAATTTTAACACAACAGAAACTTCAACAGAAACTAATCTGTCATTGATACATTACAATGTTACATTATAAACTTCAAGTTAAATCTTACATTATAATTTGTCATTGATACTACAACATCACGAAACTAATCTTCAACGAGATTTATGATTCCATCGACCTTATGTATGTCTACATATGCTTCTCGGGAGAGTTTGTTGAATAGGGCCATGCGATCCAGATATGGTAGCTGCCAACCACGAGCTTCAACAGTACAATGATACATCCATTGTGGATTAACCGTTGGCAAAGGAAAGTCACTTGAAATAAGCACCTTCAAAATGATCAATTATATTGTTAAGTATTTGATAAAGTTCATGTAATGTTAGGTAAACTCATACTAAATATAGATAAACGCACTCCCAGTGTGTGTCTCTGTCGCACTTTCAGGGAAGTTGAGAGTGGGTTTGGAAGAAGAAAGAGAATGTGGTGAGAGGGGGGGGGGGGGTTCAACATAGCATTAGGAAAAAGGTGAGGAGGAGGGAGGGGTATTTTTCAATTTTTTTATTTTCATTAAGGGTATTTTTGACATTTCCCACATTTTTGGAGGTCTAAATAGCTATGAGAGGTCTGAATAATTCTCTTTAAGGAATCATGGGTTTGAGCAAAATCTGCTGTAGTTCCTTAGGAGTTCTTTAATCTAATGTGACAGTACGAGCCCACATAAATAATAGAGAATAATGTTAAGAAACCAAAATAAGAAATCATGTCTCAGAGATTTTTTAATGCACCCTTGTAGTATTCCTTTACATGCTGATGCCACTCAACATGAAATTTATTTTGTTCAGAACGACTATAGCCAATCTTACCAAACAGATGGCAGTTGGATAAACTTACTCTTCTACATGTGACAATGGAGTGCTGACGAGGCTTACATTGATTGTTTAGGTCACGACCACCATGGGGTAGGCAATCTAGTATTTGTTGACGATAATAAAGCTAAGCTTCTGTCGGATATATGGCGTAGTTGGTTCTGGTGAGATCACTACAACAAAGTGGTTGGTAACAATTATATTAGTGAGATTATTTTTAACGTCTAAAAAAAGTGAGATTATTTAAGAAAAAGGACAACAAAAGTATTTTCCTCGTGCAGAAATTTTCCATAAACAAGAAAACACAATTAGCATCTCTCGCCCTTTTCATTTTTCCCCTTTTCTCTCTCTTTTTGGTCACAAGAATGAAATGTTGTTGTCTTTTATGTTTATAATTGAACGATGAAGTTACTTGTTCGTCACAATTTGAACTTTTATTTTTCTGTGAAGTATGTAATATATTAAACATAGTAATTAGCTCTCTTATAATTTCATAAAATGGAGTTCAATTTTTTTTTCATAAAATACAATTATATTTAGGGGCTTCTTCGCTGTTATGTTTAAGTCACTGAAAAATAACAAAAATTGACATGCAACTTTAAATTTAGGTAACGCAAAAGTAATATAAAATATTAAAGTTAAAAGGATAGAAAATATAACTAGAAGAGTTCTTTATAGCTCAACCTTGGCTTTCGTACTGTCTGTTTTGAGACTGACTCCTTGCAGTTGTACCAGTGGTGGAGACGTCATAGTAGAGGTCTTTTTTTTTTAGATTTAATTATTTCGGATTGTCGTTCGCTCTCTGTTTCTTTTATAAATATGGATGTGTCTTTTGTCCGTCGTTCTGGCAATTGTACCGCAAATTTCTTAGTTCGGGGTGCTTCCTCTTTTTTGGTTTGGATAGAGGAGGGACCGTCGGGGCTGGATGCTTTTGTTCATTGTGACATTTTGACCTCTGTGCCCGCTTAGTTTCAATAGACTAAAGTTTAAAAATAATAATAATAATAATACAGTAATAATAATAATAATAATAATAATAAATATCCCCTTTGCAAAGTAAATGCATTGATCAAAGAAAGGTAGAGAGCGTGGTAGATTAATTGGTAGCTAGAGAGGGCTCCACGAGTGCATCTATAATTAATTGCTTCCAACACTTGGAAGTTGGAAAGATGGTTACCACTAGGCACAAGCATCATGCTATTAACACGTACAAGTCTCATTCATTTCTACCTTCCTTTTCCGTTTCCTTTTTGTTTTCTAAAACTTTGCTATATTAAAATCAGCAAACCAGTCACACTCCCATTTTTAAGGCTTTAATTAATTTATTGGTTAAACGCCCAAGAATTCTAAAAATGTCCATAGCCAGAATACAGGGAGAACGCTCCATATTTGTCCATGCCCTTTGACCACCATAAACCAAGTATGATCATGAACCAAGTATAATCATGATCAAGTGGCCTAGGTTAATGTAGTACTTTTACACACTACTGTGTGAAGTGTTTTCACCTAAAAATATTAAAGTGTTTAAAATTACTTATTATGACATTGGTAGATTTATTATGACATTGGTAGACGGTAATTATAAATTAAACAGCAATACTCGAGAAACACCATTGTAAGCAATGTTGTTAAGATTTCTGATCCGGATTCCAAGATCTTACGATTTTAGGACTTAAGACAGCCCCAACAATTTGGATCAATTGCCGGATCGGAGAATGATTGGATCTCATCAGGATTCCGATCCACGAAGCAAGGATCCCTTGAATCCTGATCCTGCGATCCTGAAGAGAGGGAGTTTCACACTTGGGCTTTTATAATTTTAGCACATTTTAACGTCCCATTTAAGAATTAAAAAAAAAGTGTCTAATTTCAACAAAAACTCATAATGTGAAAAAGGTTTTTTAATAAAAAAAATTAAGAGTGGCAATCCCTAAGCGACAACCCCTAACTTTTCCTAAGTTTCGAACCATTGAACCAATAGAGTGAATATACACCTTGGATTATGATTCTTGAGTTGTGAATTTATTATGTCATTGTGTGTGAAATTTGATGTGAATCATGAGTTAATTTTCTTATGTATGTGAAATTTTATGTATATGTAATTTATGAAGGATATATTTACACTTTTTTAGGATCTTAAAGGATCTACAATCCAAGGATTTACGATCTTTTACCTCCTAGCCGATCCTAAGAAGGATCCTAATCATGACAACATTGATTGGAAGAGGATATAGACGTGACATAAGTTACTCTTGTACAATGAATCACATATTCAAACCCAGACACGACACAATTAAAAACAAAAAAACTATATATATACATATATATATATATATATATATATACCCTTTGGTATTTTTTTCTGAATCTCTTGTCATAAATTTTAGGAAATTGTTTTGATGTTTTTTTTGTAAAAATGCTAACTTATCTACCAAAAGAGCTTATCTATCTATTGGTTATCATTCACTTAATGATCATCAGCATTGAAAATGTCTTTGACTTTGGTTCTTCAAGTGATAAATTAACAATTTCTTTCATGTTTCACTCTTAAAGATTACATGTTTTTCAAAAATACAAGTGTCCTAGAAGTATCCAGCCAAGAAGAATGAATTGCAGATCCAAGTATCCGAGCCGCCAAAAAATACTTTTTTAATCAGATGCCGTGAAAAAGTGTCTGACACGTGTCGTGTGAGTGTCATACAAGTGACGATGTCATGTCGGTGTCTAACATCGGAACACTTCATATGTGCGAGGTGTTCGTACTTCATAGCTCTTGTATATATACGCTGGGGCAGAACTGTCAATATAGATCAGCTTGATCCATCCAAATTGATTCAGCGAATTGTTAGAAAAACAGGTTGGATCAGCTTGCAACTCGACTGCTCGACTCAAATTTTAACGAGCTAGCAAAAGTTGAACCCAATTAACTTATCTCTGTGAAATTTTATGTATATGTAATTTATGAAGGATATATTTACACTTTTTTAGGATCTTAAAGGATCTACAATCCAAGGATTTACGATCTTTTACCTCCTAACCGATCCTAAGAAGGATCCTAATCATGACAACATTGATTGGAAGAGGATATAGACGTGACATAAGTTACTCTTATACAATGAAGCACATATTCAAACCCAGACACGACACAATTAAAAACAAAAAAACTATATATATATATATACCCCTTGGTATTTTTTTCTGAATCTCTTGTCATAAATTTTAGGAAATTGTTTTGATGTTTTTTTTGTAAAAATGCTAACTTATCTACAAAAAGGGCTTATCTATCTATTGGTTATCATTCACTTAATGATCATCAGCATTGAAAATGTCTTTGACTTTGGTTCTTCAAGTGATAAATTAACAATTTCTTTCATGTTTCACTCTTAAAGATTACATGTTTTTCAAAAATACAAGTGTCCTAGAAGTATCCAGCCAAGAAGAATGAATTGCAGATCCAAGTATCCGAGCCGCCAAAAAATACTTTTTTAATCAGATGCCGCGAAAAAGTGTCTGACACGTGTCATGTGGGTGTCATACAAGTGACGATGTCGTGTCGGTGTCTGACACCGGAACACTTCATATGTGAGAGGTTTCCGTACTTCATAGCTCTTGTATATATACGCAGGGGCAGAACTGTCAATATAGATCAGCTTGATCCATCCAAATTGATTCAGCGAATTGTTAGAAAAACAGGTTGGATCAGCTTACAACTCGACTGCTCGACTCACATTTTAACGAGCTAGCTAAAGTTGAACCCAAGGTTAGCGCAGCAAGCTCGTTTTAGGGAAAAAAATTAAAAATAGAAAATTATAAAAGAAGTTATTGAAATGATGTAAAAATTGAAACTACTATAATCAATAAATAATTAATTAATGCTTATACTCCCTCCGGTCCTATTTATAAGCAACAAAAAAAAAATTCACATAGTTTAAGAAATGTAGTTAAACTAGATAAAATGCATTAAATTTGTCTTAAATTAAAATGAACTTCCAAAATTACCCTTTATTATTAGTGTTGGAAAGTGGAAAAGAGAGAGAATAATTAATGAGACACATTTTACAAGTTAGAATTAATAAGGGCATCATTGGAAAAAAATTAATTAATATAGCTCAAACTTTCATTTGGTTCTTATAAAAAGGACCAAGATTTTTCTTCTCTTTCATGCTTATAAATAGGACCGGAGGGAGTACTTGCGTTGATTGACTTCTAATACAAATACATCTAGCAAATTGAACAGAATGGAAGATATATATGGATTTCTAGTCAGAAACTAAATAATATACAAATATTCTTTACACTCCAGAAATACTAATATAGACCCAATTTGTAGCATATTTTTTTTGGATAAGCCCCAATTTGTAGCATATGACATAACTATCAACATTCTAAATTTTGATTTCAAAAAAACATTATAAATTTAAAGTCTAACGAAACGACGCAATTTTAATATTTTTAACCCGTGAGCTAGCAAGCTGTGTTGGGCTCAGTTGGTTTGCGGGTTAGAATCCAAATTAACAGCTATAGGGGATGTACATGACTTCGAGACTTTGGAAAGTGATAGCAAAAGGTTACGGAGATCTTTGATACCAATCACTACCTCATCTCTTTATCCTTTGTTTATTTTGTTTCTCTTACTTTCTATTTCTTCAACTTAATTATCTTAGATTTTAGGCTTAAAGGGTCCAAAGGCCTCTGAGATTATAAAGGGAATCAAATCCATGACCTAGAAAAATTTTGCATCAAATTGGGTCCCTAAATTTTTTTTTTAATTCAATTAAGGTCAAAGTGTGCAACAGCTCAATTTTGTCCTAGTCACCTTTACCACGTGGCTTTTTTTTTTTTAAATATCAATTAATATTTTTATTTTATTTTATTTCCAACTCATTTCCTAAAAAAATAAAACCTAAATTTAACTAAAACTAAACCTAATCCTAATCTGAAGACCTCACCATCTTCAACCCCACCATCTTCTCCCCTCTCACAACAATTCCTCACCACCACCACAACAGCACTCCGAACCAAAATTAGAACCAACAGGTCGGGCCAGGTTCACGATCAATCTCAGCGACAAGATGAACAACACGAAGAACAAATCGGCCTCGTCAAGATCTAGAACCTTAACCAACGGCAAACCCGCACGATTGGATTCAGATCTGGAGCGATCCGACACTCTGCCATGTGTTGGTGGCCGGGGTAATTGAGCGACGCCATATCGTTCTCATCGGCCCGTAAGCCACGTGCGAGGGAGTGGTGGTAGATAACACTGTGGGTGAACCTGCGTGGGAGATCGCAGAGGTAAACTTTGATAGCATGGGGTTTAGGAGTGCTGGTGGCGAGGATGACAGAGGAGGAGAAGGTGGCGGTGGTGTCGAATGCGGCGGAGGAATCGGTGGGGTGGAAGAAGGCGTATTTAAGGTGGTCATGAAAATTGGGTTTGGATTTTCTGCTCTTGGCTTTGATTGTTGTTGTTGTTGTACCTTCTTCGTTGTAGGTGTTCATGAAAACTGACTTTAGGGTTTCTTTGGATTGCAAGGATTTGAGGTGGCTAGACAGAGGTTGGGGATGATGGTGGGGTGGAAAATATGAATCTTCACCTCATGTTTCTGGGTCTGTTTCACAGGACAATGGGTGGTGATAGGAGATTCAAAGCTTTTGAAGCCTGGGGCATATTTCATCTAATTGATTCTCCTTGTCTGTTTACTGTCTCGTGTTCTGCTGCTATTTTTGAGCAATTATGTTTTGCTCTCTACCATTTGCTCTTTTTTTTGCTTCTTGTTTTCTCATGTTTGTCCTTGTTCTTTCTTTTGCTTTTATGCTGAATTTTGTATATTCCAGCACCTCTGGTGCTTCTATTTATATAATTACTTGACTTAACCGGAAAAAAAACCTCATGTTTCTGGGTGTGATTGTTGGTGGTGCTGTGGTGGTGAAGGATGGCATTGTGGGGGGAGAAGATGTTGGGGTTAACAAAAGAAGAAGAAGAGGCTGAAGATTAGTGAAGAAGATGAAGACCATTTTATCTGGGTTTTGTTCTTGAGATGAAGATTGAAGAAGAGTGATGAAGATTATGTGTTTAATTTGAATTTAGTTCAGGGATTTTATTTAGATTAGAGATTTTATTAAGTTTTTTTATTTTTTTCTGCTTATATAATTGAGTTGGATTTTAAATTTAATTTTTAATTAATTTTTCTAATTAAAAAAAATAAAAAAAAGCCACGTGGTAAAGGTGACTAGGACAAAATTGAGCTGTGACACACTTTGGCCTTAATTGAATTAAAAAAAAAAATTCTAGGGACCCAATTTGATGCAAAATTTTTCTAAGTCCTGGATTTGATTCTCTTTATAATTTCAGGGGTCTTTGGACCCTTTAAGCCTAGACTTTATGTCTTACTATTTTCTTTTGCTTTTTATATTTAAGACAAACATACCCCTATATATATTTGATGCATTGAAAAGATATAGGGGACTAATTCAGATGTGCCCTCACCATAGTATGGAAAGGTGGCTCATTATCCACATCTTCTACAATGGATTGACATACAAATCCAAATTCCAGCTGGACTCTGCTTCTTGAGAAGTATTGATTGATGAACAAGAGCTTAGATGAGGTGTATGATTTCATTAAGAACATAGCCCACAGTCAATACTAATTGGCTAGTGAGAGCAGAGAACCGTAGAGGGGTCATAAGCATGAAGTTGACACCATGACTCTCATTTCTGCCCAAATTAAGGCCCTCACAAATCAATTAATTAAAGAAACTGCAAGCAACTTCATTACTTCATCATGCCAATATTTTATGTGGCAATGCCATAGTTTTGTGAAATGGAATGGAACCTTGTGTGAAATTGTTATAATATAATAGAATATTAAGGTTACAATATTCTTTATTTATTTACCTATGTAATTACACATGTAATCGGGTTTAGATTTATTTAGATTTTATTGTTCAGTCAACTCTCAATTGTATAAATACGTTGTCTAGTATCAATAATAATCACGAAATACAATTCATCCAAATATAATACGGTTGGAGTTTAATGTTGGTCTTCCATTATTTTTAGATTTGGACCTTGGGTACAAGACAACAAAATTGGGCCAATGAAGTGATTGTAAAATGAAGAACTTGAAGAGCCTAACTTTGTTTTTGGTCAAACAAGAGCCTGCCTAACTTATCATCGACCAAAATAAATGACCAGATATTTGGGCTGGACCGAAATATGGGCCATATATGCAAACAAGCTTCAGTCAACTATGAGGAAATTTAAATGAAGAGCTAAAAGCTGAGTAAGAAATCTAATGAAGTCATAAGACCATTCCATTTGGCACTGATTGCAGTAAGATATGAAGTACAAATTGCTTCTCTTGCCATGATATCGTTTGTGATAAACCTAGAGTGATTTTCATACTCAAATCATAAGTGCTATCGTGTTCAAGAAAACTTAATATCATATTATCATATAATGAAACATAATGAAATCAAAGACTTAAAAAATATAAACTTAATTTGTCTCTTATATTTTCTAAGTTCTAACTTATTCCAGTGTACTAATATATTTGTTACATGTGGACACACTAGACTACTAGAGTGTAGATAAAGACTTCCTCTAAAGTATTTCCAATTGCGGCCAGCAAATTATAATTTTGAAAAGATTAAGAAAGTGATAGATAGATAGATATTGGAGAATCCGAATACAGCATGTGAAAAGTGGTGAATGCTTATTTTTGTGTCTAGATGCATTCCCTTTGGTCATCTTATGGGAGTAATTTATTCGATTCTTTAGGCAGTAGGCACTATAAACTGTGCTAATGGAGACCTTATGTTAAGTCTCCAGCGATGAGGCTGAGCCAGGGGCGAGGGAGCATGAAACGGCGACTCCTCCTCCTCCCAGTGCTCATGGAGGCAAACGGCGACGAAGACTACCCCCGGTGCTCATGGAGGCACAGGGAGTGTGAGGCGATGTTGCATGATGTAGTGATGACCGTGGTGAGGAACAACAAGGAAGTCAACTTCACGTTGGTCGAGCTTGATAAAAACCTTTGAGGGAGGTGAGAATGGGAGGGGTGGTGAGAAGAGGACAAGTTCAAATGTGGTTGTTAAGGGGAAACAGGTGGTGGCCGCGACTAATCTTAGAGATCATTTTATCTCTGATTCAATCCTAGTCATCTAAAGAATATTCATAAATTTAAAGATCTAACGTTGTTAATGCTAGTTCACCGGTAGACTATAAAAGGTGTCCACCCTAGTCTTTGCTTTATATATGACTAAAATTTAACTGACCAGCATCCTAGAATAAAAATAGAAAAATGAGCAAACTATTTTAAGCCACTCTGCCATCCCACCTAGAGAAGAGCTCAAGAAAAACACAATCGAACAGCTTGCTCAAGCAATAGCATGCTTCCTTTGCAGTGTAGAAAATCCAAAGACTTCAATAAAAACACTGCACAAAAGATTCTCTCTTTTCCCTTGATACCCTACCCCATATGACTATTGACTACTCACCACATCCACAACCACGCCCATGCCCCTCTCTCTCTCTCTCTCTCTTATATGCACACATATGTCATATGCATGTTCCTCACTAATAATTCAACGCTGTGGTCCCTGACTGTCACCCACCACCCATGGAGCAAAGAACTTTTCATACATTTCATCACATAGGAATCATCTAAATAATACTAGTAACTAATAACAACAATAATATATTTCAAAATATGAGAAATAAAAATTAAACACATCACTTTCTCATAATAAATGCGTGCATGCGAGGTAACTACACAAGCTAAAAGACAACAGCAGCAACAACAACAACAACAACAACCACATTGAATAACTAGTACATCCAACAAAGATATCATCTTTACTTTTAACAAATACATATCCCAACTACGATACACACAAAAGAACCCCATAAAAATAGCACTAAACATAACATAGAACACAAGACAAGATCAGAGTTCCCCATAAGCAAGTTACATTTACTAGTCCAAACCATCCTTGAAGTGGAAAATTGTTGAATATGTGAGGACCACCTCTAACCAGAGTTGTTGTCTCAGTCTTCTCACAAAAGGGAAGGTGTAATTGGCTTGATATGAAAATTGTACATCAGGGAAAAAGGTAAACCCCACAAAGGATTGAAGATGACAACAAGGATACAAAAAGGGGAATTGAGGTTGGGTCCCATGACAGCCAAGAGGCGTGCACTCTTGTTTTTGGAACAACAACCAGTCTTCTCATTCAAAACAGCTCATATCCCATGCCATAGTTAGTGCTACTTTCCCTAACCCCTAAGACATGGACTAATGATGATTCACATTTCCTTTATTGCACCATAATATCCTCAATTGTCAATATCTCCACCCACTTTTCACACACAAATTACATAGGCAAAACCAGCTGATTTCTGAAGTTCAATCTCAATAACTGAAAAGGGCGTAAAGGGTGTGTTGAATTCACACTTTCAGACTCCAATAATCAGATTTCACACCTCTTCCGAACCTCATTTGCTGATAAAGCATGAATGTGCCATTGCCTAGTTTATTCTGCAGACCAAAACTCAAAATATAATAATAACATGCTGCTACTACATAAGTGATAAGTAACAATGTAGCAGGCTTAGAATTCTCCATCTTGCAAGGCATCGAGTCCAAGTGCTCTAGCCTTGACTTTCAAGGATTTCAAGCAACGTATGGCTTCATCAAGGAGCTGGATTGGGTCCTTGTCCTTCCCACCAGGAACAATGTGTTGCAAAACGCTTAAAACATCTTGTATCTTCTCCTTTCTCATCTTCTTATTGCCTGTTAAGGAACCCATTTCACCTTGACTGAAATTGTCGCTAGAGCATCTTGATTCTGCATCATCATCTTCAATGTCGATGGGCCGGTTCGGATTCAGAGAATTGGCAGTGTCCATGAACTGCATATGATCACCATAAGCATCCCCATCGGCTCGCTTCCGCTTCTTTGCTTCTCCAGCACGAGAGCTGGCAACTTCTTCCTCGGCTCCTAACAAGGGTGCCGGGTTATCATGAGTGGTCATGGTACTAGGCGAATGCCCTGTGCTAGTAACTTCATCCTCCTCAGATGAATAACCATCACTGTCAGAGTAAAGCAATGCATTTATCTCCTCTGTATCTTCATGCATCTCGCTTTCAGTGTCAGTTCCCTGATTTTCATCAACTTTATCGTCTAAAGCTGGTCCAACTCCAACCACATTATTCACGTCTCCTCTCAAAGGAGGTTCATTGTGCGTATTCAAATTGTTGGGACCATGCAGTTTTGAGTCCCAGGAAGCAAGGCACTCAACAGGACTCCCAAACCTGGAACTGTATATGAGAGTTGTTTGATCACCTGTTTGGTCAATGACCAGGAACCGCTTCTGAGGCAAACTTTCATCCCTATTTGGTACACTTTCATCCCTTAAACTTTTCCCATGGCTAGCAGGGGGTTTAACCTCAGCAGTGGAGCTCGGAGCAGGCGTAAATCCCTGTCGGAAGCGAGGCAAACAATAAAACCAACCATGAGGTTCATTAGCACTTCCTAGTTGCAAGGGAGGTAGTGCAGAGGGTGACACCGTCTCATTACTTGTGACCACATTCACACCCTCATTTCTTGTGACCACATTCACACCCGGGTTCACAGCTGCATATGTAGCATTTTGCTTCCCCACATGAAGGGGAGCACCAAATGAATTCAAATTGGATGATTGCAAATCAAATTGCACCTGGGGCATCCAGGTTCCACAATCTTCACCCACCATTCAACCACAACAATCACCTAGACATTTTCAAAACATTATGCCATCAATCAAGAAATAACAAAAGTGAAAGACAAGTAGAATAATAACATGTTTGGATTAGCTTATCAGAATCAATTTTGGAAGCTACTCACAAAAGCATCTCCCAGAATTGATTTTGCCTTTAGGCAAGGTTTTCCAAACATATTAAAAAGACAATTTCAACTAGTGGACAGGAAATTAACAATGCAATACATACCTGAAGAAAAAACTATTTCAATCAAGAGCTATCTCTTACTTTTGGTTTCTCTTTCACCAACAAGGAAAACAACTAAAACCACCAATTTAACCCAAAAAGAGCAAGACTAAACAAAACGATTACGTCACAGGTTTGAGCAACTGACGAAAGTATTCAGCCTGAAAAACACACAACCAGAAATCATGAGAACAACAGAAATATTACAAACCCCATCCCTCAAAACAGAAAAACCAATAATCTCAGATGTATCCCAATTTCTTCAATCTTTGAGTTACATACCTGGCAATCTGTGAGAGGTTGGAAGCATGCTATAACTCTAACAACTATGGTGGAGCACCCATCAAATCCATTCTCGTGTTTCAATGCCCGAAATCTGGTTTGACTAGCTGCTTGGCACACCATAACTACTTTGCAACCCTTCCAAAAAGAACAACCAATGTCCCAAAGACAAATGATCTTAAATCTGAAGCTGAAAACTCCCAGTGATTCAGATCTTGATCAACTGAACACAAACTAAAATACTAATTGAAAAACTGAAAAAGGATTATAAAGAGAAATCAAAGTAGACCCAGATGAACAAATGGTGTTAAAAACAAGTGGGTAGTCTATTCTTCAGCTGATCTGACGAACATAACAAGGAATAACAACGAAAAAATTGGATCCCATTGAAATAAGGTAAGGAAAACAAATGAATGAGAAGATTGAAAATGGTTTTGGTAACAAGATTTGAGAGCTACAGAATCACTTTGCAGTAAAGGTTCAAGGAAATGACTAAGCGAAAAACATCAATAGATAGACTAAGCCTCCACCGCATGCTGCTGTATCCTTATCCAAAAAAATCAGAAGAAGCCACCACTACTCCTTTAGCCAAAAACCAGTTTAGCACTCTGCAAAAAAATTCAGAGTTCAGAGATCTAACAATTTTCAAGGTTAACAGTTCTATTCAGTTCATAATGTAACAAAAAATTCAAGAGCACCAAGCTCAAATTAGCCAAAAAAAATGAAAGATTATTGAAGATTTCAAAGGAAAAAACAAATTCAACACAAGATCTGATACAATAAATGAACCTATATGCATAAACTGAAATTTTCCAAAACTAAAACACCTTGAACAGCAAATTATTCTCAAACTGAACCAAATTTACAACGTTGTAAAGCGTAATCAGAACAAAAAACACAGGAATCGTGAAGAGGAACAGCATCATCGTGGAGAAACAAGAACTTACGAGGAAAGTTGAAGGGAGAGAGAGAAACGGAAGCAGTTGAGAGTTGAGAGCAAGCGTGAGTTTGGCACAGTCAAAGTGGAAGAATAGCCAAGAAGAGAGAATAGAAGTTGAATTATATAGAAGATGCATTGACACATATGCCCTTGATCTAAGTGCATGAGAATAATAATAATAATAATAATAATAATAATAATAATAATAATAAAAGAAAAAAAGATGAAAAGAAATGGTGAGTGATGTGGAAGGTTGATTCATTCATTGATTCAATACGTGCCCGTGCGTGAGGGTTGAGGAGGACACAGGAGTGCACGCAAGCTATTAAGTGTACAATCATCAACCACCCACCCACACTAGCCTAATTAAGGTTAAGTTAATGGTACCGATAAGATCCAGCACAGTTTGTAGATAAATGAGTTCCTTAAGCATTTAGCTAAGCATTCAATTTCTGAGTCGTGTGTATAGAGAAAGATTTGTTAGAAAATGTCTATCAACTTAAAATTCTCTAAGGCTTGAGAAGATTAGTCTTATGATGATAGTTTTGAGAAAAAGGTTAAATTAATGGTTTTTCATTCTCTCTCTCCATGTGTGGTGTGGGCCTATGGGTTCTTGTGAATGTTTTTGTTTTTTTGCTTTGGAGTCAATTAACACTCGCAAGAGTGAGTTGGTGACTAGTCTTGGTTAATTTGTTTATTGTTGACCTTACTTACTAGTTACTATATGCATGTGTAGAGGTTCGAACCAAACCAAAGCACGCGGTGTGGTTAGTCCTGTTGGCTTTGTCTCCGTTTCCCTGGACGAATCTACTTTCACCCACACCAACCTGAAATGAAATCTCATCATGTGGAGTGCTGATTATAAGTTGAGCTCAAACCTCATGGCTCATGTGCAGTGGACAGTGGTACTGGAATTCCTATTATGTTAATAATCAACAATCATATATAAGCCTAGGAAAGTACTCTCCCTCTTTGTATCGTGTATGTTTGGAATTTTTTACAATTGGTTCTACAATTAAAATTTATCATACTTAAATAGTTTTTGCATGTCACAAACAAGATAATTCAAAATTAACATTTTATCTACGCATCAGAAATTTTTATATGGTCAAGTGAGGAAATATGAAAATAATTTTGCATGATAAAATGTGAATAAGAGAGCAAGTTGGGTTGTTGCCTTGTTGGGCTTTTAGTGCTTGAATTGTAGGATGGGTTTGGGGTTTTATTATCCGGAGGAAATTATTAACACAAATACCGTTCTTTACTCAAGCAATGGATTTTCAGCAGATTTATTGTTTGTTTGGAGATCAAATGGACATGAAATTTATATAAAGCGATATAAAAAGGTGTTGATATCAAGATGAGAAAACTGTTAGAATTGGAGTTCACCCTTTAACTCCATTGGATCCTAATCATATATATGATTTTATATGCAAATTCATTCATATCCATGATTTATCTACACCAGTTCAACCCTACATCATCGATCTCTTGCATGAGAGAATAACAATAACTCTCTAATCTTAAACACTAATTTCTTACATGATTAAGAAATAAAGTTATCATGAAGCTTAGGTGTTTAAGCGACTAACTAACCTAACTCTATCTCTAGAAATTAGGATTATTAGATGATTAACTATGATTCAAACTCAAAACGATGTAGTTATCACTCTTAAATCGCAAGCAATGTGTTCTAGGTGCGCAAATTAAAACATAACATTATGATCAAGACAAAAAAAAATTGAATCATGAGATATAAACAATAATTTCATATAGAAACTAAAAAAACACTATATAGTCAAATGTTACATCCAATCCCAACAAAGAAACTTAGCAACCCATAGTTATGAATTTCTTATAAAGCTTACAAAGAAAAACTATGAAGAACATGAAGGTTCGTGACGTCCTCGGCATGTCCCTAACTCGATGGATGGTCGTGGATCAAAGTCTCCAAGGTTACTCTTTTGTATCTCTTTAAATTTCGAGCTTCCTTCTCCAGCTTCCAGTTCCAATTTAGTTGGTTCCAAATCTGATGACAAATGACTTTTATATAAATATGAGAGTACAATGTGCTTAGCGCCATCTTCTAGGTGCTCATTATTTTATCTGGATGCTTAGCACCCTCATCTGGGTGCTTAGCACTCTACTTTAATTCTTCACGGTATCAATCGGGACTCGTATCAAATCAGCATCAAGCACAAAACACACCAATATTTTAATCCTTAGCCATGGTATAGTAAAATCTCTCGACAGTCAGGGTATATCTCTCAACCATCACTATCTATGATAGTCATAGCTTGGGATTGTTGATCCGATTAAGACCTGCACCTCGGTCATCAAGACATACTCATTGGTTGTCATTGTCCGTCACAACCAAGTGCAGCAATCTCCTTTTCTGATCAAGACTCATAACTTAGCCATATTTCCTCGCAGTCGATACTATCTCTTGGCCCATTCAACCATGAGAAGCCATACCCGCCATCAAATAATGTGACCATGTCAACCACCCTAAATCCCTTGGCCAAAATCACATAGGGCCAGGAAAGTCATCCCTACTACCTGAGAACAAACCATCCTTGCAACGACTGTGCCATTACAAATTTCCTCAAAACGCTCATGGTAATCATCCATGCTCGAAGCCACTTGAAAGTCAAAGGTGCACTATCCAAGGGTTTATCGCGCGAACTAAGGAGTCATAAGTAGCAACAAACCCAGCAGACAGTGAAGTGATGATTCAAAACTTCCCACCTACTAGGCACTTGAGTAGTTCTGTAAATGTGGCTCCATACCTCAGACGTCAGATAAGGGATTATATAATCCTCTTTGCTAGTCCTAGACTCAGGATACAAAGTTGTTGTTTAAAGTTTGTGTCTCGTCCCTGGATTTCTTTTGCTGGCCGGTGTAACAAGTTAAGTCCAATGACATGCAACTGAAACTGAGGAGAGGGATTTTTGTTAAGTGGGTCTTTCCTTATTAGGGTTGGGATTGTAGGGTATCTTCTATTAGCAATGTTTGAAATACTACTCTGCATTAGATTGAAGTACCTCTTCTACTAGATTTTAATATATTTTTTTACTCTAAAAAAATATTAACTTAAGATTGAAGATAAGACACCTCTTGTTTTATTAACCTTCTCGTGTAAGTGTTTCCTTGGGGCCAGATCATCCTTTTTGTAAATGTCCAATGGCTGATTACATATTTGATATTTAACCTCTATATATTAATCTACATTTCCTTATCTCTTATATTAACCTTTCAACTCATTAGTGGGTAACTTTAAATTTGTGTGGTTACCACGCCTATTAACTTTACTGATATATTCAAAGTCTAATCCATTTTATAAGCCGGTTGATAGATGCTTGTAGATTTTTTTTTCACTTCACAGACTCAACTTTTTTCTGTTTTAATTTTGTGCTCTGACTACAACTTTTCACAACCACACTTGAATTGGTCCACTTTTTTTGTTTGGCTCCTTTGTTCTATCACCCTAGAAAAGGCTGAGTTTTTTTCTTTCATAAATTTTATTTTTTCTTTTTCATTTTCATCTTGCACTCCAAACCATAAATTGTGATTTGTCAAGAGTTTTGTTTTTCTTGATGTGATTAAGTGAAAGGTTCTGTTTCTAAGCACACGTCTAAATATCATTATGGCTTGGACTGAGATGGGTTGAAAAAGAGTTATCACCCGAGTTGATTTATATCAATATAGAGGTTTATACTTTGTTTCAACAGACAGCAATCTACTACTAAAAAAACCATTTTTCATTGGTTAAATAAAATTCTACATCATAAAGGGTTGAGATAGCATAATTGGAGAATTAGGTATATAAGAGTACACTTGTTAAGTCTTATGATTGATTAATGGTTTAAATACTCTGGAGGTCCTGGAATTGTATGACGTACGAAAATAAGTCATTGGAGTTTGTTTTTCCGATTCTAGATCCCTAGATTTTTTTAATCTAAATAAGTCCCTACTTGTGTTATGTACTTATGTGACTCTATTTTTGCACAGTCATCAATTTCACGTGTCTTTTTTTATTTTTCTTTTATTACACACGTATTAATAAATACTAATTAAACATTTTAATCTTAAAATTAATCCCTAAATCTAATAATCCCTAATCCCTAACAAATTAATCAAGAACAAACCTATACCTAAGATGAAAAAACACATATGTTGGAATTCTGATGAGCTTCACTGTCCTCTAAGCAACTTTATCCAGAAATTTTTTGGGCACATGGTGCTTCGTAAGATCTATGGACAAGTCTGAACGAACACTTCCTCTGCATCAAAATCCACAGACGGAAAATGCAAACCACCATGCTTTCGTCTCTCTTCTTAGCCTCTGTTCACGAACCCTCCTTCTCCTTCCTTCGCCTTCTCCTCCTCCTCCGGCGTTGCCTGAGAAGCCATCATCCTGTTTCAGGATCAGGGAAACTGGTAGGGGATGGGGATTTGGATTTGGATCCGGGTCCGGAAGTAGGTACAGTTTGGGTCCGGTGGTGGTGTGCGACGGTGACGGGTTTGGGGGTCCAGGAGGCTGTGGTAGTGGCGGCTTCAGCAGTGCTCCCCCAACCCACACCCATCTTGCAGATTTCTGGTTGGAGGGTTTGTCTTCCCCTTTGCAGATCTGGTTCTTGTCTTCCTCTCTTTCTCTGGTTTTCAGAGTCTATGTTGTAATGAGCAAAGAAAGGGATTTACTTTGGAAGGATGGGAGAGGGGTTCGAGGGAGAGAGGTTGATGAATAGAGAATGGAAGAGAGGAGAATTTCAGCTTCTGGATTTTTTATTTTAAGGGACGGTGGGGATGAAGATGGTTATGGTGGGGATGAAAATGATGCAGATGATGTAGGTCGTGGGGATAAAGGAGATTGAAGTTTGAGTGGGTTTGAAGGGATTGGTTTTTCATTTTTTGGATTTTTCTGGATTTTATGTTGAAGATGATGATGAAGATGTTTGAAGATGATGAAGATATTAGAAGAAGATGAAGAATGTTCTGGTTTTTTTATATTTTTAATAATTTTTTATTTTCGGATTTTTATTTTTGAGTATTTAATAAGTTGTGGAATTAAAGAAAATGACTAGGATACATAAAAAGCCACGTGGACATGGTAAAATTTGTGACACATAGGCTGAAAACACCCGTAGGGACTTATTTAGATTAAAAAAAATTTAGGGATCCCGAATCGGGAAAAAAAATTTAGGGACTTATTTTCGTACGCCATACAATTCCAGGGACCTCCAGAGTATTTAAGCCTTGATTAATAGATTCTCAATTTTAAAATATTTGCCAAGATTCAATTGGAGCTTGATGAAACATAGTGAGTTGGAGAAAAACCATTTCCAAATTTTGGAATTGATTTTTCTCATAATATCCTAATTATAATCTTAACCAACACACTTTTTTTTCGCCACATGTTAAATTTTTTTAAATATCAATTCTGAGATTTTATCGTAAATTACTTTAGAGCTTGTGATTAATGGTTAGTTTTGAGTGGGTAAGTTAGACGAGTCTATTGTGTGCCAACAAGGAAAGTGGTGCATCGTATACACCCAAAAAAGTTCAGGGTAATTTAGTAACTTTAACTAGTTAGAAATTTTTAAAATTTCAAATAAGTCCTTTAGCTAGGTTAACCACCACCACTGACGGCGGAGCCACTATTGCTAGAAAAGCAACGAATGACTATGAAAACATACGACATGGTGCAATGACAATGTTTAGATTGCAATTGGTCCATCATGGTTGGCTTGAATTGTGCCATACTCTTTTTCATGAAAGATGACCTAAGGTTCATTCACCTGGAAATGGGGTTTTACTTTTCTGGTTCCTGAAATTCTCACACCTATGGCGGTGAATTTTCAAGGAGGTGTAGAACGGAGTATCAATCATATTCGCTTCTCAGATTAAATGAAGTTTGACCTTTAGGTCGAGACTTAGGACAAGCATCTCTATCTTATAAAAGTTAATTTGAAAATCCTCCAACGTCTCGTTCTTACATTGCCCCAAAGTGTGTGAAGTTTTTAATTTGTAAGATCTTAGTAGTGATAAAGTGATAAATGAATTGTGTGTACAACTTCTCCCTGTTTCAAACAGAATTAGGAGGGTGCGAGTAAGAACATTAATCGCATGGCTGCTTTACTTAGTGCTAAAGGGAAAGTTCTCATATGAGTGCATTTGTGGCTCCTAGAAAGGACATGGCCATCAGGAATGCATCCAGATGCTCAGTTGGGTCATGATCTCCTATGTACAGCTCTATTTTGATAGACTTTCGAAATACTTTCAGAATATCGATCGCCATGATCTCTAAGGAAAAATGACTTTTGATTCTTGTCAACAATTCTTTATTTTGGCCTCACCCTTCCTCAAAATTGATTGTCGTTTTCTCTCGGTTGTATTCTGGTTCTTTTGGTTTCCTTAATCACTCTTGAAGAGCATGTTGATCAAGAGATTTATCAGTGTGTTGACTACGAGTCAGAATTTCCAATACATAAATGGTCGTTCCAAATCAAGTATCGTCTTCTCAACTCATGGAAGTGCATCATTGGCGCTGTCCACTAGTGGCATTTGTGGAGAAGGTTCTCGAAGAATGCTCTCTCTGAGAATGCTCCCGTAGAGAAATTTCCTTTGATGGAGATAAATCACCGAATGGTGGACATCTACGAACTTGGACTGTCATTTCCCATAAGCAGTGGCAAATGTTCTTCGAGAAATGTGATTGCCTGCATCTCTTTGGTTTCGGTGGTGGTGCGCGACCTTGATTGGTTTTACTTGCATGATTGAGCTACGTTGACAATATGAGGGATGTACTGGTAGACGACACTCTAACGTCCAAGTTAGTGAGAGGTCGAGCAAAGACATGATCTCAAAATCTCAAAAGAACTCAAAGTTTAACCTAATGAGTAATGTATGTGTCAAGGAGCTACTTTACTTGTATTATGGGTTCGGTAACCGTTGTGGTTTGCTCTCAAAGTATTTAGGAAGCCCTATAGTAGTTGTTCGGAGATCTTAGTTGCCATTGGACAACTTTCATGTAATCATCATCGGTGAGTCGAGGTCATTACATTCAATCTTAGCTGGGAGAAATGTTTCTTAACTAAAGTCATCTCATCCGACAATGTAGTGCTCGCTCAATTGCAATACTTTTAATTTGATTGAGATGCTATTGGATTTTACACCTTTTGGCCGGAACAGGGCAATTAATCTCTAAGAAGCTAGCTTTTGTATCAGTAAGGTTGTTCTAATTGTCTCTATAAGAGAATTGGTATTATGTTTCTCTTCAGCACTTTTCACGAGAAACAATGTCAAATAGTACCTTAACAGGGATGAAATAGACTAATAAGATAAAATAATCAAAGATTAAAGAGAAAGCATGTGAATGAACACGGCATGGTTCCACACCCACTAACAAAATACAAAAGGGGGTGGAACCCATGATTTTATCACCTGAAAGAAATCTTATGCTCAGAGAAGAAGATCTCTAGGCACCCAAAGCTTATTAAATTACTAAGAGTATGCATACTTTCATGCTCTCTTGTTTGGAGTGAAGGGAACAATGAACGAGCCCAATCAAGTTCTTCCCTTTAATCACTATATCCTATTGGGTCTAACCTTTTTATGCCACTTAAAACAGCCGCACTAAATACTAATTGAGATGCAAAGCATGATCTATTCCTTTACAATTAAAAAACTATACTTTGGTGTATAAGTTTATTAATAAAACCAATTCTTTTGCTTGTTTTATGTTATTTTATGATCGTGGTCACTTTATTACCAGATTTCTTTAATATATTACACTTTGAACATAATGCTAATTCAGCCAATAGGACATTTGCAACTAATAACAGATCCCCATGATCTAGCTTAAGCTTCTTGGTCACTTTCCACTAAGAAGAAGAAAAACAAGGACATCACTCTGTTTATCACCCATATTTATCATTTGCCATTATAATTAGGTTAATATATAGCAGTGGGCTTGTCATATGTAAGCATGCTTTTTTCTTTCACAAAGTCCTCTCTATTCACTCTTTTCCCCCTCCTCTTCCTAAAATGGTTTCAATGTGATGCCAGCATGCATGTTTCTATATTCTATACCATAATTCCTCATTTATTTATCAAATGCATACACATGCAGTAATTTAAGTGCTTACATTGACAATACCAATGCCTTCAAATAAAACTGGAACAAATGCAAATGAGACAACAGAGGTCCGCGTGTGGGAAGGGAGAGAGTCAACCAAATCAACTTTTCCCCCACTTTCTCTTGCATTTTTCCCACCTTGAGTTAATTCTAGGTTACTTCAACTTGATTAGAAAAACATTAAAGGTACCCATTTTCATCTTTCTTTTTTACTTTGTTTAGAGCATCTCCAATGGTAGTATATAATGTTAAATACATACTCATATGAGTATCTATTACCATTAGAATACATATTCAATTCCAACATGACAAATATGAGTATGTGAGAATAGATACTCTACACTAAACTTAAAAAGTGAGCTTGTATTTATTACAAGCACTTACAATTAATATAATTAGATTAAAATGGAGATAAAGAATAAAATATACAAATGTGATGTTGATGGTGAGATCTACTATAGAAACTTTTAAGAGTTGTTAGGTTGGAGTAAAAAGTTAGTAAAGTGGTGTAGATGATGTGGCATTATGGAGAAAAATGAAGTGTAAATATTTTAGTGAGTATGATGGATGTAGATGCTCTTAGAATCAATTGTATTTTTTTCCTTAATAAGAAAAGTCCATTGTAAGTTCAAAAGATTAGGCTTGGGAAAGTTTATTGAGCTCTGCAGTAGGTGCTAAATGTTCACGTAAATCCCAGGGACAGAGTTTGATTAGTTGGATTCCTTACTTTGCCTTCTGAAACCCTAATTGCACATGGCTATTACAAGCTTGGGATGTCACTCTTTAATTTTATACTTGAGGTCACCTTAATTGCAATAATGATGACGAGAAAGAATCACATAAAAATATAAATTATGTTAATGGTGAGATTCAATTTTTTTATTACAATAATAAAGTGAGTAAATCGCAAAGACAATCCAGTTAGGAATGAGGCCCTTATCACCATGTTTTTTTGGCCGCCGACGGCAAAGTCCATTCTCCAAATTCCTTTATCTAACCAGGAGGATGAGTTTATATGGACGGGTACACAGGATGGAGTATATACCCCCAAATCTGGGTATGCTTTTGTGCGTGGGAAAGTTGTTGTAGGGGAAGGGTCCTCCTCCTCCCGCCGCTCCCTTCCGGCGACGGTGTGGAGGAAGTTGTGGCGTTCAAAGGCCCTCCCTCGCTGTCGTGAGTTTGCTTGGCGTGCGTCCATGGCCATGCTCCCAGTTCGTGGAGCTCTTCGACGTCGTGGAATTGATGTTGATGATGAGTGTCCTTTTTGTCGCCAGAATCCGGAGCTCCTTCACAATGTGCTCCTCTTCTGCCAGGTGGTAAAAGCTTGGTGGTTTGCCTCTCCCCTCGGTCTTCACCTTGATGAGGAGTGTGACTTCCACGATCTTGTTGCTCGTTTCTCTCAGACGTTGGATGAAGACAGTTTTGCTTATTTCTTGACTCTCGTGTACTGCATCTGGGAATGCAGAAACAGATTGGTCTTCCAAGGAATTCAACCGTCGTGTGCTCACCTTCTGGATCATGCGACTCACTTGCAAGCACCAGTAGCTGCTCGTAACGCACCGCCCGCGGCTGAGCACCCTTCCTCTTGGAGCTGCCCTGAGGGGGATATCATCAAGCTAAACTTTGGCGCATCTCTCAAGCCGTCTCAGGACGCGGGATTGGGCATGGTTGCGAGGAATTCTGAAGGCGCGGTTATGGCAGCGGCAGCTCTTCATCCGGTCCCAGCTTCTTCTCCTTTGGTGGCGGAGGCGCTTGCTTTCCGGTGCACGCTATCTCTCGCTCATGATCTGTGCTTTCGCTCGGTGCTTTTTGAGACTGATTGTTTGGTTTTGTATGAAGCTTGGAATCGGAAACGGTGGGGTTCTACCTATCTTTATTCTATTCTTAAGGATTGTAAGGACTTGTCTTTATCGTTTTCCATGTTTTCTTTATCTTTTGTGCGTCGGGGAGGTAATCGTGTTGCTGATTACCTCGCCAAAAACGCTTCTTTATTTTCTGGTGTTGTTTGGATAGAGGAAGTCCCGGATGGGGCAGTCCCTCTTGTTGCTTCTGATGTACTAGCCTCTGGCCCTATTTGATCTTTAATATATTTGCATTTTAAAAAAAAAAAAAAAACAATCCAGTTAGCTCTTGAGAAAGTAGTTACGGCCTCATCCAATATCAAATCGGTATGTCAGTACAAATTTGTTTGTTTTATTTGAAATAACTTGATTGAACTTTGAAAAATATTAAATACAAAATAAGGATATCAAATTACTTTTTAGTTCAAAACTTCAAATATAAATGGAGTTGAAATATTTGATGTAGGTAAAATAAAGACTAACATAAAAAAATAATCGTGAAAGAAGTCATAAATTTTAAATATTTAATGATATAAAGTTCTTTTTCTTCAAATGTGATGTCATCACGTTCACCGATTAATTTGTATAGTTCTTTAATAAGCTGGTTCAAGCATGTAAAATGAACATTTTCCCTTCCTTTAAAGACTCTTTTTTAGTCATGAAACACATAGAAGGAAAATTATTGACAATATGTTTGGATCTGTTTCATCTTCTTTAGAATCGATTACCCACCCTAAAGTGCATGTTTCGGATACACGATAAGAAATCACATCACGTGAGATCAGAATCATGGTATTTATATTTATTATGGTTTTTGGTTTAACCATAGTTCTATTTTGTATCCAAACCAAATATGCGCATAGAATAGTTTTTTTAGTGTATGTTTGAAAATTATTGTACAATAATTAAGTTAAGATTAATTTTAAGGTAAAGTTTTTGTGAGAAACTTTAAAATATCAAAGATGATTTTGATTGAAGTGGAAATTTGTAGAATTTCCAAGTCAGTAGTGAAGAAGATAAACGGAGTATTTTACACTTTTATTCTTTTGGAAAGGCCATTACACATTGAATGGTAGGAGAGAGTGTGGGACATGAGGCCATGGAGCCGTTTGGTTGTGGATTCTCCAACAAAAACAACCACGCTTGGAAAGCTAATAACGCTTGCCACATCGCATTAAAAAGCTTTGTGAGAATTTTTCTTTTCAAAATACCACAAACCAATGCAAAGTTAGACCAAAAGGGAAATTAAAGGGAATCCATACCCCCCTTTGTTTTCCCTTATAATAAGCTAAGCACTTCCACCCACTTTCTAATCCACCAAGTCTTTTTTCTTTTTATGTTCACAATCACATTTCCTTTAATTCCCTCCAAAGTAAAAGATTGATTGATTAGAACTTTCAATTCCACCCTCTCTTTATGTGTTTTTGTCAAGAAAAAAATAGAAGGAACAATTTCATCATTTTATATATCTTAATTGGGAAACTAGAAACTGGTTTAAATGAGTAATTGAGTAATCATGTTAGTTCGGTTAGATTTTAAATTTCCATCATCAATACACGTGTGTTACTTCTTCCACGCTTATTTCACACTTTAATCATAGTTCTTAATTTTTTCTGTTCCATTTAATTTCAAATAAATAAAATTTAATTTATCAGTTTCTAATAAATAAAAGTAAATTTCTCTATAAAGTTGGATTTTTCTAGTACTTTGATTTCACAGGAATGTCACAATTTTCAGGTAAGATAATTTTAGGCATTTGAATTAGTTGTAGATCATATAAATTAGATCCTGCCACCTCTCGGAGTGCGGCGGAGGCGTGAACTATTGGTGGCAGAAGAATGCATGTTTCTGACATCTTGGAGGGGGTGTGAGGAGGTTGTTAGGCTGCCGGTGGAATTTCTTTTCCCGGAGCTCGTCGCTATTCGGTGGTCTGTGGGGGTTCAATGCGGAGAGAAGGAGGCAAATAGGATGCCGTTGGATGCTCTGTTTTCCGAGTGGCGGTTTGAGGAGAGCAGATTGGAAGGTGGTGAGGATCTGTCTGTACAGGAACTGGGTAGTGATGCTGTCCTAGTGACTGAGGCGCTCCCCTATCCCTCTTCCTTGGCCGGACTTGATACTCCGGTTGCTGGTGGAAACTGCTCTAGGCTTTCACCTATTGAGGTGGCTGATCTTACCTCTGTTGATGCTGCAGTAGGATCGTTGGGGCTTCCTAGACGGCGTGGTCGTCCAAAAAAGACCCGTGACGTTGTTACTGTCAATGCTTTGGTCGTTGATCCTGGGGAAGGGACCTCTTGGGGATGTTTTTCTCGCCCCCGAGGGAGACCCATGAAAGGGGTGAGTTCGTCTTTGGGTTTGGTGCCTGTGAGGTCATCCTCCCCAAGCTCGGGGGAGGGCGTTTTGGATGCTGCAGAGAATCAATTGGTGGTTTTTGATCCTCAGAGAGACAAGGGTCCTTTGGGTGTTATGACGCATGCGAGAGCGGCGCTGGCCATAGGGGTTCGATTGGGTTTGTCTTACTCTTGCTCTGACGATGAGGCTCTCCAAAGCGTAGCAGCTAATATCAGCTCTCGTAGGCTTAGTTCGTGGTTTTTAGAGGTTTCTTGGTGGATTGCCCGTGGTTCCTTTTGATTGTGCTGTATTCCCTGGTTTAGGTATTTTTTTGGGGCTTTTCTTGGTGTTTTTCTTTGGGGGTTGAGTTTAGTGAAAGGTGATTAGCTTTTTGATCTACTAATCATCAGTTTCCCCTGTTTTTCCTGAGCTTTGGCCTCAGTTCTCTTGATATATATATTTCTCCTTTTGCTTTCAAAAAAAAAATTTCATATATAACAATTTTGTTAAGATCTAAATACATTGCTCTTCATATACCAAATTGTGTACCATGTACTCTTATATTTTCTTAAAATAGAGCTTCAAGTTTTGGAACAGCTTCTTTTACATAAGAATTAATTTTTATTTTATATGCAATTATCTTCCCGGCGATCTTATTCGAGTGTTAGAAATTTGGGTATGATAATCCTGGATAACTTCGAAGAATCGTGTTTGTACACTTTCCGAACAAAGTATTTCGACCCTATTCTTGCCTGGGTTCACGAAATCCTTGTTGGGATAATTCTTGAAGAACAATCTGCTTCTGGCAAATGAGAACAGATCAGGAATGTAGAGAGAAATATAGGTTTTTTCTTTTCTGTGTAAACATCTGAGGCCAAATGACTCCTTATATAGCGGGACCCCAGCCAGGGGCTCCGCCCCTTGGAACCCCGCAATCTAATCGCGGTCAATTATGCGTTGGCTCAACAAGCATGCACTCCGCACTACCCTAACTCGTTTCAAACTTAACGCGTAATCGCATCGGCCTACAATAAATCACATTACTACTAAAATCCATTGATGATACTAAAATCACCAACATCGAGTTGGGTAAAACTTTTCTGGACAGTAAAATTTTCTCTACACGTATTTAAAGCACAAGCGTTCATTGTGACTCAAATATGAGACTTCTACTTCAAAATTAATTCTGGTATATAAAAACTATGCACATAAATTTTACCCCAATATTAATTTTGACTCGAGAAACAATTGTATAGAAATTTCAAAATATGCACTAACAATTTCAAAAGCTTTCTATTTTGAATAGGCCATTGATTAAATTGCAGATCAACATAATTGTAATATCAATGGTTGGGACATTAATTTTTGCGTATGCATTTGTCCCTTAAATGGTAAGAAAAGAGAAGAGCCTTCACAAGGTAATCTTAAACTGTCATGTTAAAGGCAATAAGCCAATAACTTCACATCTCCTCCACCATGAGTAAGTGATCAATGAAGTGGTGATTGTGAAGAATCATGCACTTTTTTGAAATATTGGAGTATAAGGGTGGTTCTATAATTATGCCAACCCCAACGTCCTTACACTGATACACGTTATAGAGTTCATCCAACATGATTTTGGTATGCCAACCCAATAGTGATCCCACATGTAACCGACTGCACAATTCCTCTAAGCATTAGAAGCGTGATCCAAGCACTGTCTTCTTTCTTAGATACATTGCTCTGTGTTAAGCTAAAATTATGAATACTACGATTCTCGACATCATGGTGCAAATGTGCGTTCTCGACAGAAAGGGTTATGACGAAACCGGCAACTCAGCACATGGTGTCCCTCAAAGTCAAGATAGTGAGAGCTATATCTCGACAAACTCAGCAGATGAAGGATTCTCAATCATCTTAACAGAAGAGGCAGTTACCGAGCAACGAGCAACTACAAGCACGTGCATATACCCACGATGCCACGAATAGCAACGGTTACCCACGACTCAGGACCACCCACGTGGCAATAGAGTCACGTGCGCGAAGACCACCGGCTAAACGTGGGGTAAGGCGCCAAAATTCAAAACCCACGAAGCCATCATGCATTCAAGAAAAACCGCCAAGAACGTGGGAAGAAAGAACACTATAAATAGAGGAAGCAGCAGCAAAAGAAGGGTTCCCAACTCAAACTCTGAAAATTCACCAAAAAGCTCCAAATGTCCGCATCAATGAGACTCAAGGAGCAAAACGTGATGATGGAGGAGTATGTTGCAGAACCAGCACTTTAGTTTTCTTGTATTTAACTTGTTAATTCCCAGTTCCTTTATGCATTTTCCTGTCGAGATCTTCACCTCTTGTAGCTTTTGTTTCATTTCGATGTATGTGATTTCTTTGTAATTAACCTGTGCTTAATGAAATTCAGTTCTGTTTGAACCAACTCGTTTGTGCCGAAAAAGCACTTACACACACACAACACTTTGGCAAAGCGTTTTCTCAAAAGGGCCTTGAATCTAAACTTCCTTTAGTCGAACTAAGAGGACATTTGTTTACCAAAAACCCATGTAAACAAATTGGCACGCCCAGTGGGACCGTTTTTGTGAAAACTAAGTTTTACAGAAGCGTTTTGTGTGTTTAGTTTATTGCATGCTATTTGGGATTTGTTACTTGCCTTGATTATGATTTATATGCACCTGAGAAGTGGTAAGACTATAAGTATGGCAAGCAATCGAGGAAGAACCTCCCCCCAAGGGTCCAACGTGGGCAATCAGGGTAGCCCCGGGGGGAGTAGTGGTAATAACAATGAAGAAGTGTCTACTGGGATGGGACCTGGCATCACTGTGCCAACCCAGAATGTGGCAGTCTCTGCAATGGCAGAAATGCCTGTATCTACATCAGTGCAGGCACAAATTGTTCCAACTGTTACGAGAGGATATATGCCTTATGGTATGCCCATGTCTATAATGCAAGGCATACAGGGCACATATTCGACATTCCCCGAGAATGTCCCTCCTTTTAGCATACCCCCCTTTGGGGCAAATGGAACAATGTTGAACTTAGGGAGTCAAGTTAGCCCTCCTGGCACTATCCCTGGGTCTAGTTCACAGATTTATTTGTCTACAGGTATGAACACTGGTTCACTTCAAGCCATTAGGCAGCAAGTCGACGATAGTAACCATGAAATGGTTAACATGTTGTCTCGTCAGATAGGCGAGATAATTAACCCCGTGCTCCAAAATAATAATGCCAATAATCAGCATTTGACACGTCAGGCGACAGCCCTGGGGGCACCAGTCGAAATCCAACCAGCACCAGAGATTAACCAAATCCCATTGCCTAACCCTGCCCCTGTGCGCTATCAGGTGCCACAACACCAAGACATGGGGGCAAACCCTTTATTTAGGGGAAACGAGGCAGTGCAGCCACCGTTGCAAAATGTGTATATGGTGAACAGGGAAGAACATGCTGATGGTGTGTTAGAAAGAATTCGACACCAGAACGCTGGGGGGCAACCAAATGTTGCTGCCGTAGTGGAACAATTGTTGAATCAACATGGCTTCAACGTGGGTTTTGCGAATAGACCCCATTTTGTGTCGGCCTTTACAGAGGAGGTTCTCGAATCCGAGCTTCCTCGAGGCTGGAAGGTCCCCAAATTCACTAAGTTCTCCGGGGATTCAGGAGAGTCTACTGTAGAGCACATAGCAAGGTACCAAATCGAAGCAGGGGACTTAGCCATCAATGAAAATTTAAAAATGAAGTACTTCCCGAGTTCTCTAACTAAGAATGCATTTACCTGGTTCACCACCCTCGCTCCTAGGTCAGTCCATACATGGGCCCAATTGGAAAGGATTTTCCATGAGCAGTTCTTTAGGGGAGAGTGCAAGGTGAGTTTGAAAGATTTGGCTAGTGTTAAAAGAAAGCCAGCAGAGTCAATTGATGATTACCTAAACAGGTTTAGGATGCTTAAATCTCGATGTTTCACCCATGTCCTTGAACACGAGCTAGTTGTCTTAGCCGCTGGTGGTCTAGAGTATTCCATTAGAAAGAAAATCGATACTCAGTACATTCGAGATATGTCTTTACTCGCAGACAGAGTGAGGCACATCGAATTGCTAAAGGCCGAAAAGTCTGAAGAAAGGGCCAAGACTACTAAGTGGCCAAAGAAGGAGAATGTAGCGTACATAGATGCGGATCCAGTATGTCAAAGTCCATGTGTCTATCGAGAAGTCCCTGCAGACGTCGACTTAAATGATGTCAATCTGGCTGAACTTCAGCCAGGTGATCCTTATGTTTGTAAAGCATTGAAACCACGCGAAAACAAACTTGGGGAGGAAAACCCCAAAAACACAATTCCTGCTGTGAAAACTTACACGTTTGATGTGACCAAATGTGATGCAATTTATGATATACTTGTATCTGATGGTTTGCTTGTAGTTCCTAAAGACCAAAAACTTCCTTCTCCTGAGCAAAGGAAAGGGAAGAAATATTGCAAATATCACAACTTTTTTGGTCATTGGACCTCACAGTGTGTTCGTTTCAGGGATCTTATGCAGGGGGCATTGGATTCGGGAAGGCTCAAGTATGACGAAAAAGCCAAAAGCCAAATGAAGATTGACTCCGATCCACTGCAGGTAGCTGAAGCCAACTATGTGGAACCTTTCTACATTGGCATGGTCGACATTTCTGAGAAGCTAAATCTGGGCTTGACACTCGAGGATGCAAAGGAGGAAAACATGGCTGTCGAAGAACAAGAGGTCGCGAAAGAAGTAAGCCTAGAGGAGGTTTACCCCAAGGCAGGAGAAACTCTTGTTGAGTTCTTGTCACGAAGCAAAGATGGCGAGAAAGAAGTCATGCTTTGTCCTCGATGTAGTGCCGTTTTCGACAAGTCAGCAGCTAAAGCCTATCAAGATTCTGAGATGAAGAGGCATTACCAGAGCAAAATGCCTGTGTCTACAAGGTTGAAATATCCCCACGAGGAGTGGGTTGAAAGAGATCAAGAACTCGATGGCCACAAAGGCCAAAAGTCAAGAATCAAGGACAAGACTTATGTCCCTGATGCTGGTTTGCCAAAGAATCAATGGTTCAGGCCAGCACCCCCAAGACCGAAACATCATCAAAAGTGGTCGAAGATCGATTTGGGTCAGGGGTCTTCCTATATTAACAACTCCCGCGTGTCACGGAGCTACTCCTATGGCTCTGGGAACTACTATGCTCCTGAGCAAATGACCAGAACTCAGTTCAGACGTTTCCTGAGGAAAAGAAAAGCTGAGAGAGAAAGAGGTGGCAGGTTCCGCTCCTTATGGGACATAAAGCCAGAAGATAACCCTCGCAATGAACCTAGTGTGGCGTCGATTATCAACCAGCTCGACCACGCCATCAAACAGGGAACAGTTGCGCCACCAAACCCAGCCAGAGAAAAAGGGAAAGATGTGGCTGAGGATGAGGATGAAGACATGCTCGACGATTTCGACGACAGCGATGGGGAAGATCTTAACATCATCTGCATAGTGTCTATCTTACCCGCTGAATTCGACAGAATCTCGGAGATCACCGAGAATGAAGAAGACTACTACGACGAGGAAGAGCCAGATGACAACCCCTTGTGCTACTACGTGATGCAAAAAGGATCCGTCGAAGACGAAAGAGCTATTTTCCAGAGGCCAACGGAGCAGATGAAAAGCCACTTGAAGCCGTTATTCGTTTGGGCCAAAGTCGACGAAAAAGGAGTCAATAAGGTTCTTGTCGACGGAGGGGCCACAATCAATTTAATGCCTAAGTTTATGCTCAAGAAGTTGGGCAAAACTGAAGCAGACCTAATCCCTCACGACATGGTCCTTTCCGATTACGAAGGGAAGACAGGTTCTTCTTTAGGAGCAATTATGTTGAACATAACCGTAGGAACGGAGGCCCGTTCCACATTGTTCATCGTGGTGCCCTCAAAAGCCAACTACAACCTGCTATTGGGGAGAGAATGGATCCACGGCGTGGGGGCAGTGCCCTCAACCCTGCACCAACGTATCTCTATTTGGAAAGTAGATGGGGTCGTCGAGAACGTGCAAGCAGATCAGAGCTACTACTTAGCAGAGACAGGTTACGTCGGCAAAAAGAATTTCGAGAAAAGTTTAGCAACAATTGCTCCTCTAGACACAGTGGCCTCTCAATATTTCAACCCGTACTCGGAGTACTCGGTGACGTTGGATCCCATCAGGGGATTAAACCTTAATGAAGCATACAAACCTGATGCCATGAGTGGATGACACAGCGATCAAGAAAAGGATGCCACAACTGAGTGGCAAAATGAGGTTAAAGATGATTGATTCGAGCCTAGCTCGAATTTCGGCTTACGCAGCCGAAAACAGAATAAGGACGGCCTTAGAGGCCGCAAGAATAGCCAAAGAAATGGCTACTGATGAAGCCAATGCCTCAATCCTGCCTGTCGAAATGACACCTCAAGAGGAGGCAACAGCAAATAAGGATAACACGTGCATGAGGAAAAACGAGCAGAATGTCGATGAATGCGAATTCGAGGACCTTCGCGATTTGAGATTGGATTGCATCTATGATGACGGTCCATTAGGGTTCGAAAAGCCAGTGGTCGACCTTTCCAAGAAAATGGAAGCACAAGACCCTCTGGAAGAAGTGGACCTGGGAGATGGCTTAGAAAAAAGGCCAACATACATCAGTGCTCTTATTGACCCAGAGCTAAAGGACAGGATGGTGAAGTTACTCAAGGAATTCAAAGACTGTTTCGCTTGGGATTACGATGAAATGCCTGGCCTCAGTCGTGAATTGGTGGAATTGAAGTTACCCATCAAAGAAGACAAGAAACCAGTCAAGCAATTGCCCAGGAGGTTCCATCCAGATGTGTTGGTGAAAATCAAGGGAGAAATCGAGAGACTCCTCAGTTGTAAATTTATCAGAACGGCTCGATATGTGGACTGGTTAGCCAACGTGGTTCCAGTGATCAAGAAGAATGGAAAGATGAGAGTTTGCATCGATTTCCGAGATCTTAACGCTGCCACTCCAAAAGACGAGTATCACATGCCTATTGCTGAGATGATGGTGGATTCAGCTGCTGGTCACGAATACTTAAGCTTGTTGGATGGTTACTCAGGCTACAACCAAATCTTCATAGCAGAAGAGAATGTGTCGAAAACAACTTTTCGATGTCCTGGCGCCTTGGGGACATACGAGTGGGTGGTCATCCCATTTGGGTTGAAAAACGCTGGCGCGACCTACCAAAGGGTAATGAACACCATTTTCCATGACTTTATTGAAACTTTTATGCAGGTGTATATCGATGATATTGTGGTGAAATCCCCATCGAGGGATGACCATTTAGCCCATTTAAGGAAATCCTTCGAGAGGATGAGGAAATATGGCTTGAAGATGAATCCCCTTAAATGTGCCTTTGGTGTTATTGCAGGTGATTTTTTGGGTTTTGTGGTGCATAAAAAGGGCATCGAGATCATCAAAAACAAAGCTAAAGCCATTCTCGACACGAGTCCACCAACTAGCAAGAAACAACTGCAATCATTATTGGGAAAGATTAACTTCCTGAGGAGATTCATTGCCAACCTCAGCGAGAAGACCAAATCATTTTCCCCACTTCTTCGACTTAAAAAAGAAGATGCGTTCCGCTGGGAAGCAGAGCATCAAAAAGCGTTCGATGAACTCAAAGTGTACTTGTCCAGCCCACCTGTAATGGCGCCACCTATAAGAGGAAAGCCAATGAAGCTGTATATCTCTGCCACGGATGGAACCATTGGAAGCATGTTGGCTCAAGAAGATGAAGATAGCAAGGAAAGAGCCATATTTTACTTAAGTAGGGTGTTAAATGATGCAGAAACTCGATACACCATGATCGAGAAATTGTGCTTATGCTTGTACTTCTCTTGTGTAAAGCTGAAATATTATATAAAGCCAATCGATGTAATGGTTTTTTCTCATTATGATATAATAAAGCACATGTTATCTAAACCTATCTTGCATAGTCGAATTGGCAAATGGGCTTTGGCCCTAACCGAATACTCACTCACTTATGCCCCACTAAAGTCAGTTAAGGGGCAGGCAATCGCTGATTTCCTAGTAGATCATACTTTGCCTAAAGAAATTGTAACTTATGTGGGCATCCAACCTTGGAAGCTATTCTTCGACGGTTCCAGCCATAAAAATGGCACCGGAATCGGGATGTTCATAGTATCCCCAGGGGGCATCCCCACGAAGTTCAAGTTTAGGATTAAGAAGAATTGCTCGAACAATGAGGCCGAGTATGAGGCATTGATATCAGGCCTCGAAATCCTAATAGCCTTTGGGGCAAAGAATGTTGTCATAAAAGGAGATTCTGAGTTGGTAATAAAGCAACTTACCAAGGAATATAAATGCGTCAGTGAAAATCTGGCTAAGTACTACACGAAAGCTAACAATTTGTTGGCCAAATTCGACGAAGCTAGGCTAAGCCATGTTTCCAGGGTAGACAATCAAGAGGACAATGAATTGGCACAAATCGCGTCAGGATATATGGTCGATAAATGCAGGCTAAAAGAGCTTATCGAGGTCAAAGAAAAACTAAACCCCTCTGACCTCAACATCCTGGTCATTGACAATATGGCACCTAATGATTGGAGAAAGCCAATTGTCGATTACTTGCAAAATCCTGTGGGCACTACAGACAGGAAGACAAAGTATAGGGCAACGAGCTATGTCATCATGGGAAACGAGCTATTCAAGAAAAACGTCGACGGAACACTACTGAAGTGTTTAAGCGAAGACGACGCGTTCATAGCAATCTCGGCCGTTCACGATGGGTTATGTGGTGCCCACCAGGCAGGAATCAAGATGAAATGGATCCTATTTCGACAAGGGATGTATTGGCCTACTATCATGAAAGATTGCATGGAGTATGCCAAGGGGTGCCAAGATTGCCAAAGACACGCAGGGATACAACATGTGTCAGCAAGTGAATTACACTCAATCATTAAACCATGGCCATTCAGGGGATGGGCTTTAGACCTAATTGGCGAAATTAACCCATGTTCTTCTAGGCAACACAAGTACATAATAGTGGCTATAGATTACTTTACCAAGTGGGTAGAGGAAATTCCTCTACGAAATGTTACCCAGGACACGGTGATCGATTTCATTCAGAATCACATAGTGTATCGTTTCGGGCTACCTGAGTCACTTACTACAGACCAAGGTACAGTATTTGTAGGCCAAAAAGTGACATCATTCGCGGAATCTTGGGGCATAAAACTCCTAACCTCGACTCCCTATTACGCTCAAGCGAATGGTCAAGTAGAAGCGGCCAACAAAACATTGATCTCCTTGATTAAAAAACATGTTGGTCGAAAACCTAAAAGATGGCATCAAACATTGGGCCAAGTGCTTTGGGCTTACAGGAATTCACCTAAAGAAGCTACCGGAGCAACACCATTTCGACTAGCGTACGACCAAGAAGCAGTGTTACCAGCAGAGGTGTATTTGCAGTCATGTAGAATCCAAAGGCAAGAGGAAATTCCAAGTGAAGACTATTGGAATATGATGCTTGACGAGTTAGTCAATCTCAACGAAGAGAGACTATTGGCGTTGGACACCTTAACCAGGCAAAAGGATCGCGTTGCTAAAGCTTATAATAAAAAGGTTAGAGCTAAATATTTTATGCCTGGTGATTACGTATGGAAGATTGTTTTACCAGTCGATAAAAGGGATAAACGTTATGGAAAGTGGGCCCCAAACTGGGAAGGCCCTTTCACAGTCGAGAAAATTCTTTTAAACAACGCTTATTCGATTAAGGAACTAGGAGGTCGAAATCGACAAATGACGATAAATGGCAAATACCTAAAAACGTATAAGCCAACGGTGCATGAAATAAACATGGAATAAGGAAGTGAAAGAGAACAAATTGCCAAACTCGAATGTTTTATTAATTAAAATGGAGCATTACAACTATGGAAAAGAAACTTTAAAAGGGAGGATTGGCCCTATAACTATCGTATTTGGCCCTAAGAGGCTCCATGCGTCTTAAGACATCTTCTTGTTGGGTTTCCAGTCGCGATTTTTCCTGTCGAATATCCAGCTCTTCGCGGGCGGTGGTAGAAAGCTTGTCCACTAAGGCTTTCAGAGCTCCCACACTCCCCTCAGGGTCCGCTTGTTTCAGAGCAGCCTTCAACGCTTCAAATTCCTCCATCTTCTCATCAATTTGGTGTTCAGCAAAGAACACTCGAGCAGTAAGCTCTCGGTGTTCTTCATATAGGGGTACAGCTTCACGCAGAAGGCTCAAAAACTCCTGAAGAGGAGTTTTTACCGAGGCAATAATATTCCTCGAAAGAAGCTGGTTAATGAGCCCAGTAAGCTCTTCAGCCAAAGAAAGAGAAGAGTGCAACTCCCAAAATAGGTCCTGATCAAAGGTCAGGCCCCGGATTTGGTTAAGAACACGACGGCTAGCCATGGCTGAAGGGGTTTGTAAGAGCAGGGAAGGAATTCTGGAAAAGAAGCAAGGGAGAGTTTGAAGAAGTTATTGAAGAGGAGTAACCAAAAACGCTCTATTTATAGTATAACAACATAGGAGTGCATTAATTAGTGGCAATCAGTTACCAACTCTTCATCTTATTGTTACAGGCCATGTGAATTACCACTACCATCGTAAATAGTTTTGGCCTTTAATGAACGAAGACTTGCATTGAATCAAGAAGACGTGGTATAAGATTGCAATAAATTGGCTTATTTCCCAGAAACCAAGCAACGACTACGTAAAGGGGTGCAATGAAGTTTAAACGGCGCAACAATAAGTGAATAGCCGTCAGAATAAATGCATAGTGGAAATTGAAAAGATTTGGCAAATCAAACGTCAAAATTATATGGCCTACGTGCCAAAACCATTGTCGAAATATTACATGCAAATCGGCATCGAAAGCCATGGTTAGAATAGTGCCATCATTACATATTAATAAGAGAAAGTCCTAAAGCGGAAATTTAAAAGAATTCAAGCGATCAGCAAAAGTGGCAATCTTGGCGTCGAGATCCTTCCTCACGGCCTGGTCAACCTCCAACTCCTTGATAACATCCTTTGTCGAGATGATCAGAGCTTTGGACTCCTTAGTAAGCGCATCCAATTAGGCTTTCACAGCAGGGCCTTCCTCGACCAAATCAGCTCGCCTTTTCTCCAACCTGGCAATTTCTCGATGCAACTCCTCAAGTTTAATGTCGACATCAGAAATTTCATCTGCAATTAAAACCTTCCTAGCAGTAAATTTCTTGAAGTCTTCTTTCATCGCTGCAACTTGAGTCTTACCAGAAGAGACTTTGGCTTCCTTAAAGCTAACAGCTTGGCCAACGTCCTTGACTTGATGAAAAGTGGCCAAAGCATCCACTAAGAAAGATTGAAGGTTGGCCAAAGCAGCAGCCTGATGAGAATCAAGCTTTTGGCCTAGTAGGAAAACGAGCAATTCCTTAGCAGCATGACTCGCTTGAGGATCAGCTTGAATCTGGTCGAGGAATCCGCTGGCGAAAACAATAGCCTTCAGCCGACCCATGCTCTCCTCGATTTGCTGAAGGTTAGCTACCCCACTAGATTGAGCAGTCTCAGCAGTGGTATCAGCTTGATGGGGTGGAGAATCCCAGTCTAAGGTGCCATCGAGAAAGCCATCCAAAGCTGCCAACGGGTCCTCCTCAAATAAAGTGCCAAGCTTTTCACTAGACACATGAGATGAAGAGCCACCCTTGGCTTGAGGCGAAGGTTGCACAGTGGCAGTCGATTTTGGAGGAGGCATAGGGGTGTCATCCTTGCCTAGAAGAGCTTCTGCTTCACGAATAGGAGAGGTTGCACCTTGAGTTTCCTACGAGAGAAACCTCTTTAATGCCCTCTTCGATAGAGTAAAATGCACAGTAAAGGGATCAACAGAACATAAAAAAAAAATGTAAAGATACCTGGCAAGCAGATTCCTTAGAAGGGCTTGAGTTGGTGGAGCTTTTGGAACGATGGGGAGATTTGTGACTAGACTTGCTCCTAACCTTCCTCCTTCCCTCAGATGTTGAGGTCTTTCTAGCCGAGGATGCGGCCTTGGGAGGTTTCTCGACACCTTCAGCTTTGGATTTTGCAGGGTTGGGAGCTGGAGAATTCTCACGAGATGGAGGATTGGAAATGGAATGCTCATGAACAGCAGCCTGAGGAAAGGAACAAAACACGATAAGACCAAGAAATCACAGATCAAAATGTCACAAGGTAGTCTCGAGAATAAGAAACCTACCGGAATAACGGCGTCACCACCACCTTCTTTGCCATCGCCTTCAGCCTGAGCATCGGACACCAGTGTAGAAGCCTTGCTAGCTGTGGAAGTACCAGCCCCTTTGGCTCTCTTTTGGCCAGCCGAAGCAGCAGGTTTAGCCTTCCTTTTTCGACCCTGTCGAAAAGAATTTTAGTCGGGACTCCAAAGAGGCCAAAAGAAAAAGCCAAGCTGAAAGGAAAATACCTTAAGTTTGTCAGCAAGGCTGACATTATCATCCTCATCATCATCATCATCGTCCTCAATCATGACTGGCTTGTCCTTGGAAGAATGGGCCACGGGAGAAATAACTCGAGGAGTTGGTTGAGTAATGACTTCAGCTGCAAACAGAAAGAGAAGTTAAGAGGTAAAACAGGAAAACCTAGGCCAAGTCGAAATAGTACCTTGACCAATATGCATGTTCAGCGATATGTGGTTGAAGATTTCGACAGGCACATGATACCGAAAGTTCCATAAGTGGTACTTGGTCCAAGTCACTCGCTTTCGAGGAGGTAGAGCTTGATTGGCCAACACATTTATATTTACATGGTCAACCCATTTAGGCAAGACCGGTGGAAAGGCCAATGCAAACCTACTCGTGGGCAAAGATGGGAACCTAAAGCCAGTTTTTCGAATAACAAAAGATAGACCCTCCTCACCAGGAGGAACAACTAACTTGGATTTCTTGGCTTTAAATTCCCATTTTGCCTTAATACCTGAGCTGCTTTCGCAACCGTATCTCGAAGGCGAAGAGTTGTGTAATATACCACACCAAAGAACTCTTGAAAGGATCGAATTTCTGCCAGGTGCATACCTTTGGTCTTCTTCGGATCCTGCTTCTGCAAAACAAAAGCATCTGTCATGCATTGCAGACAATCTACGAGGGGCTTCGAAATTTGAGCCCAATACTCAGACCACCAGGCTTTGAAAGCATTAGTAGCATAATATGAAGGAGCGTAAGTAAAGGGGCTCAGATTGAGAAGTTTCTTGTTATAGAAATGAACAGTCGTGTCGAAAGAAGAAGCCCTCTTAATAGCCCCGGGGTACAGGACTAGACTCTTGTCAAACAAAGTGTTGGGTAGAACTTGGCTAAGCCCAAACTGTCGAGAAACCAATTGAGGGTTGTAGCCACATAGAGTGTAGTCACTGCTAGCAAAGCCTACAGCTAAAACCCTAGGAGATAAGAGGGTCCTCCAGAGTGTGATGTGATGTTCTTTGGGCAATGCAGAATCAGAAGCATTAGGATAAGAATTCCTCAGCCAGAAAGGGCCACGGACAGCCTTGCTATAAGGAGAGAAACTGGAACGATAATGCTTCAGCTCGAGAAACATGGTAAAGTACTTTCTGAAATCAGCTTCAAAACTCGACGCATCATAAGCAGGGGTCAAGGTCTCGAGCCTGTGGGCATCAATCCTGGTGTTAGAAACAGTTGGAGGATTATCTTGTACCGGCAGAAGAGATTCGAAGACCGCATTTAACCAAAGTTGAAATAGCCAAAGAGGTCCAGCCGCATTCAGAGAGATGGTCTTGGTATTCCGGATATCCTCGACAGCTTCATTCAGCATTTGATAGAGGTTGCCAAGGACAAGCCTAGCCATAGCAAGTTGTCGACCCTCGTGAAGTAAATTGGCTAAGGGAAAAAGCTTGGCAGGTATACGCAAAGACTTGGTGCAAAAAACATAAGCAGACAGCCAATACAGTAGGAACGCGACATGTTCAACATCAGACACCTCACCACTCTCGACATAGTGGTCTTTAATAAATCGACTAAACGAAATGTTGTCAGTAGGAATTGAAATGGGGTTAGCGGCTGCAGATGAAGAGTGATAATTGTCACCAATGGGCCATAATCCAGTAATGGCAGCAACGTCCAAGAGGGTGGAAGTAATCATACCAAAGGGGACGTGGAGGCAATTAGTAGACCTCTCCCAAAAATAAAGTGCACTCAGTAACATAGCAGGGTTATACGAGATTTGCGATTTCGACAACTGAATCAAGTCTAAAATCCCGACATCCTTCCAGTGTTGCCTCTTGTCTTCCTCAACCCTATCTAACCATTTCAGGTAGGCTTTGTCGTTAGCAGAGGGGTTAGGAGGAGCTGAACGAAAGGCTCGTTTTGGGTCGGCAAGACATGGCATACGGTAAGAGGGTTGGAATGCCAAAATAAGCTCCTCTCCCCTAGCACTAGGGTGAAATGACTCATGTTCTTCAGGAAGACTATTGGGCCTATCATGTTTCACTACTTTCAAAGGACCCAAAATGGCGCGTAAAGTACCATTAACAGAGAAAGGAATGAGTACCTGGGATTTCCAGATAGCTCTCTTCTCTGCTTCGTTGGGAGGTTCCGGGATTGCCACGCGCTTGGATTCATCCAGCTTAAGCTCAGTAGCCAACGGAATGGTTTGCTCAGGATTGGAAGCCATTGAAGGAAACGGTAGGTATTCCAGGAAAAATGGAAGAAGACGAAGTGAGAACTTTGGGGAAAGAAGCTGAAGGTTTAGGAAAAGAGTAAAGTTCGGACGAGGACCACCAATAGGGTATTTATAAGCAGAAGGGTGTAAGACCCAAGTTTTTAAGCTTAGGATCAGTGGAAGAGATTTCCATTTACGATTAGGGTTGATGTATTGTGAAGGGAAACCTGAACTAGAGTTTACCAAATGAAATAAATTTATGAAGGAGAAAGTTCAGGAAAAGTCAAAGGATTACATCATGATCGATAAAAGTTATAGCACGATCGTTATACCCTTAAACCTAGGTCAGAAACCCTAGTATATAGCTGATTTTCACTTTTAGGCACGACGGAAGTTAATTCCAAAAATCTTCAGAGAAATGTTAGAACTTCTCTTTTTCCATATATCACAATCGTTTCGAGGCGAAACTCTAGGATCTACGAACGTCCGATTCCAATCATCGAAAGTTTGCCGAAACCGAATCCCTGGTATTTCAAAACCCTAGAATTTCTCGACAATGAAGACTTTATCTATTCAGAGCTTCAAATGGATATTCTACACGCGTACACCCATTTCTCTTGATGATTTCAATCTTTCTTCAGAAGGAAGTTTTCCATTCCGACATTCGATGCAAAAAGCAACTTATCGGGTAAAATAGTTTTACACCGACTTTGCACCGACTTTGCATTAGTTGCCAAAAATACAAGGAGACATCTTCTTAGCTTAGGAATTCCTTTGCCAAAACCTATCTTAGAATTCATGGAGAATGATGCCGGAAAAATCAGATTCGCGAAACTTTCATTTTCCCGCGAATTACCATTTTCTATATATAGCAAGCAAGTGAGAAAAAAACACAAAACTCCTCCATTTTCCCTCTCAAGGCCGCGAGTTCATCAAGGAAGAAGGAGAAGAAGATTTTGTTCAATCCTTGCTTGATCGTTGATTAATCAGTTGCTGCTTCAAGGTTTCGAGGTATAGTGCTAATCCTTACCTCCGATCGCTTTTTCCATAGCTTTTCTGTAGAGTTTTCTGAGCTGATAGTTTATGGGTTTTTGCAAAACTATCCCGAATCTTTCATTTCTGATTCTAAACCTCTTCCTTATGCGCCCAAGATCACTTCTGCCGGGTTAGATTTTCCGTTATGTCGCCGGAATTCCGCCGGAATCAATTTGAGCCTAAAATACCCATTTTTGGAGTTTTTGAGGTAAAGCTTCAACCTTTAGGCTAAAAACTATCGCCTTAGCTTAGTGCTAGTAGGATTAGTTGTCATAAACGTCGTTGGTGACGTCCCTGCAAAATTTTATTTTTGGGATTTCAGTTTTGAAAATCCTAAGTTAAAAATCATGACCAAAATACCCCTGCGACAGTTTTTGATCCGATAATTTTTCCGAGTTCAGAATACCCTTAGTTACGGCTTATGAAAGCATAGGAACCAAGTTTGATCGAAGAAAAATCGAACCCCACAATTAACCAAAGTGGCCGAGCCCTATTAGGGGGAAGGAGGAAAATTTCCTTTTCCGAAAACTTGTCTTTCGCGCTAGATTATCGTACCTTAGAGTATAGATTACTTCGTGTAACCTTAGTAAGTATCGATAGCTTAGTTCTCGATAGATTCTGATAGTATTTCTGTGACTTTGCTTTAAAGGAACTTTTGAGGAATTTCTTGAGGAGCAACGCTTTGCTTGTGAGGAAGAGTTAGAAGATAATCCTGGAGAATCTGCAGGTGAGGGCTTCTCACTGAATCTCTAGTTAATGCTTAGGGTCGATGTTTCGACATTGTTTACTGTTTATGCACTGGAATTGTGTGTGGTTGGAAAATGTTTTCTGAGGCTTCGGCTGACAATGTAGATGATTCATCTACTGAATGTTTTTGAGATTGTCTTACATGCTATGTGCTATGTGGGTAATCTAGGATGTGTGGTGCATGCTTTAAATGCTAAGTGCTAAGTGTTTATGATGCGATTTATTGATATATGACATGATGTTGATTGTGATGATTTAAATATGCTCTGTACTGGAATCTGAGATTCTGAATGGTGAGAATAGCGGGCAGGTCATGCCGATTTTATTTTGAGAGTTTTGAGAAAGTTTGATAGGACGAACGAGGTTCGGGCCTTAATTTTGTTTAGTGGATCGAGACATCCTCTGGAAGCGACTTGGGAGTGGGAGATCCTGCAAATGTATAAGACTTGCGATAAGACAAAATGGAATCTATTTTATAAAGAAAATTCATAAGACCTTAAATAACCTCAAAATCTTTAAGTAATGATAACAACCTCGAAGGAAGGCATTGGAAGTCAAATCATAGTTTTGGAAAAGCGAGGAGTGTCGTCGGATCCAAGTGTTGAGGAGTTTGGTAAGTTCTGAGTATGTTGGTACTCCTTCGCTCGTTGAGCAGTTTGTTAGCCATCCAAGGGATGAGCCGAGAAGCTTCACTGAGGCGTGAGACCTTGTGAATGCGTGATACTCCACTGAGGCGTGAGACCTTGTGGAAAGCATGGACCTTCACTGAGGCGTGAGACCTCGTGAACAGCATGAAGCTTCACTGAGGCGTGAGACCTTGTGAATGCGGGATACTCCACTGAGGCGTGAGACCTTGTGGAAAGCATGGAACTCCACTGAGGCGTGAGACCTTGTGAGAGCATGAAACTTCACTGAAGCGTGAGACTTCGTGAGAGTATTGATGACCCGAAGAGTCATCGTGAGTGGTTGCACTCATTTTATGATTATTGTATTTTGTCGCAGAATCGACTTTACCTTAGGGTAAGCTTTTAGAAACTTTAATTTACCTAGAACACGTGGCGACGTGTCGAGTGAGATCGGAGACGTTGTTTGGCTAATCACTGCATTGCATGCACTCATTAAGTGGTTTAAACACGGCGAGATACCGGACCACGGCGGATTCCAAAATGGTTATAAGACCGGGATTTCCGCGTAAGAGCGCTGCTAGGTGACTCTTAGTAGCAGACCGAAATGGCAGACCTACGGGTTATGGCTGATCTGGCTACCTTGGTTTGGTGTAAGAGACACGCGGGCAGAAATGGTCCCACCGTTGCTGGTGCTAGGATTGATCCGTTGATGTCCATCCCAGAGGCACGCGAGCGGAAATGGTCCCACCGTTGCTGGTGCTAGGATTGACTCGTTGTTGTCCATACCTTTGTGTGGTGTAAGAGGCACGCGGGCAGAAATGGTCCCACCGTTGCTGGTGCTAGGATTGATCCGTTTGATGCCCATCCGTTCCGGATTGCATATTGGTTGACTGGGTTAACCTGCATATCATTTCATGCAACATGCATACTGACATAGTTGATGAGTGTGTTTGATACTTGTTAGTTCTACTTGATGCATGTTAACTGTGATTTACAGTCGTTATATTCTTTGTGGAAATATGCAACCCTAGGATGTTATCCCTAGCTATAAGCCTAAGTGGCTATTCTCTTATCTATATCTATTGGTGCTATTATTTATGTAATTCTTTGGAGTTGACCCTCGCGTCTTCTGTGTGTGCTTTGGCGAACAAACGCCCTTTGTCAGATGTCTTTGGCGGGCTGATTCATGATGGTTCATCCTTCGGGAGGAACTAGGGTTGAGATGCGAGAACTGGAGCGTATCGCGGTAGCGAGAGGAGGACGGATGGTGTACATAGACTAGGTCGTTCCGGATTCAGATTCGGGCGACGATCATGCCAGCATGTAGGATTGAGTGTTAGTGTGAGCTCCTCGAGATGGGATTAGTGTAGGAGTAGAGTCTTAGCTCTGAACATTATTTGTTTCATTCGGGACAGGGTAGTTTCCCACCTATAGCTTTTTGTGTGGTTTCTTTACGGGAATCACAGAGAGTTGGTTGGACTTAGGAGGTCTTGTTTCAGGCCGATGGGCCAGCTTATTCTCAGTTTTGAGGGATAGTGTTGCGGACACTTACCTTTAGATTTGGTTTGTACCTTTTGCCTTCGGGCGTTACACTTTTCTTTCCGTCACTGAAGGTTTACTCGTGACGAGGTTACTACTACAGCTGGGGCTGTTTATATATTGTATATTAGTTCTGATTATTGTTATTGTTGGGTTTTATTTAATTCAGTCTTGTCTTAGTTATTATCGAAAAAAAAAATATATTCACGTTTTTCCGCATTAAGTTTATTTTGGTTACTAAAGTGACGCCACCGAAATCGGGGTGTTACAAAGGGCAAACGGAACCCAGGCCGCATTGAGCAGTAATTTATAAAAGTTTGGGGTCCAGGTGATTATTTTATTAGTTAACTCATGTCACCTCTCAACTTTCTGACCTAGATGAAATCATGGCCCTAAAAAGGCTATAACTGTCAGCTAGTGGAAAGACAGCAGACGTTATGGCTATCGATTGGACTTGAGGATCGAACGGTCAAAAGCACAAAGTATTTGAATCGTTGAAATTGAACGGGTGCGATAAAAAATGCTTGGTGTCTTCAAGCTAAAGCAGTCGACAACCAACATTCTTGGGGGGCAACTGTTAAGCTAAAATTATGAATACTACGATTCTCGACATCATGGTGCAAAGGTGCGTTCTCGACAGAAAGGGTTATGGCGAAACCGGCAACTCAGCACATGGTGTCCCTCAAAGTCAAGATAGTGAGAGCTATATCTCGACAAACTCAGTAGATGAAGGATTCTCAATCATCTTAACAGAAGAGGCAGTTACCGAGCAACGAGCAACTACAAGCACGTGCATATACCCACGATGCCACGAATAGCAACGGTTACCCACGACTTAGGACCACCCACGTGGCAATAGAGTCACGTGCGCGAAGACCACCGGCTAAACGTGGGGTAAGGCGCCAAAATTCAAAACCCACGAAGCCATCATGCATTCAAGAAAAACCGCCAAGAACGTGGGAAGAAAGAACACTATAAATAGAGGAAGCAGCAGCAAAAGAAGGGTTCCCAACTCAAACTCTGAAAATTCACCAAAAAGCTCCAAATGTCCGCATCAATGAGACTCAAGGAGCAAAACGTGATGATGGAGGAGTATGTTGCAGAACCAGCACTTTAGTTTTCTTGTATTTAACTTGTTAATTCCCAGTTCCTTTATGCATTTTCCTGTCGAGATCTTCACCTCTTGTAGCTTTTGTTTCATTTCGATGTATGTGATTTCTTTGTAATTAACCTGTGCTTAATGAAATTCAGTTCTGTTTGAACCAACTCGTTTGTGCCGAAAAAGCACTTACACACACACAACACTTTGGCAAAGCGTTTTCTCAAAAGAGCCTTGAATCTAAACTTCCTTTAGTCGAACTAAGAGGACATTTGTTTACCAAAAACCCATGTAAACACTCTATTTCTTTTGACCAAAAAGAAAGGAGGAGAATGGCAGCAGTCACCTAGGAACGTGTTTTAAAACATTGTAAATAATGATTTGATATTGTACTCCGGTAGATGGTCCGACACCATTTACTGACTTGTGTGATACCTCGACCATCACTTAACATGAAGGTCATAGCTAGGGAAATAATATTCAGGTATATGGTTTGACATCGAGTTGACTTAAAACCATCATCAAGCAACGTAACATTACAGGTAAATCATAAGATATACATACTTCACTGGCCCTACTTTATTTTTATCTTTTCACCCACATTCTAACTTGAGCATTAGATCGAGTGTTTTCACACGTGTGTTTACACGGATTTTTGGTAAACAAATATCCTCTTAGTTCGACTAAAGGAAGTTTAGATATCAGGGTCCTTTTGGGAAAACGCTTTGCCAAAGTGTTGTGTGTGAATGACTGTGTTTTCGACAACAAAGAGCAACTCGGGTGAAACTAGATTTCATTAAACATGAGTCAATTACAAAACAGTCAAATAAACTAAAATAACATGAAAACTACGTGAACCGCAGATTTCGACAAAACAAACTACACAAAAGAACTGGAGATCAACAAGCTGAAATGCAAGGAAACTAAAGTGTTGGTTCTGCAACATACTCCTCCATCATCACGTTTTGCTCCTTGAGTCTCATTGACGCGGACATTTAGAGCTTTTTGGTGAATTTTCAGAGTTTGAGTTGGAACCCCTCTTTCTGCTGCTGCTTCTTCTATTTATAGTGTTGTTTCTTCCTCCACGTTCTTGGCGGTTTTTTTCTTCAATGCATGATGGCTTCGTGGGTTTGAATTTTGGCGCCTTACCCCACGTTTAGCCGGTGGCTTTGCGCACGTGTCTTTGATCGGTTTGTTTGCGACGTTGGTAGCCTTGAGTCGTGGGTAACCACCGCTGTTTGTGGCATCGTGGGTATGCGCACGTGCTGATAATTGCCCACCACTTGGTAACTGCCTCCTTCGTCGCGTTTGCTGGTTTGTCGAATTTTCCTTTGTTCCCCTGACTTTGGAGGGAAGTGTTGCCTAATGGGCTTCGAGCTCCGTCACGGTTCTTCCTGTCGAAGAATAGTCCTTCTAACACTGGTGTCGACAATTGTGGCCTTAAAATCTTGGTTCAACAGTTGCCCCCCAAAAATGTTGGTTGTCGACTGCTCTCGCTTGAAGACACCAAGCATTTTTTATCGCACCCGTTCAATCTCAACGATTCAAATACTTTGTGCTTTTGACCGTTCGATTCTCAGGTCCAATCAGCAGCCATAACGTCTGATGACTTCTCCAATAGCTGACAGTTATAGCCTTTTTAGGGCCATGATTTCACCTATACCAAAAAGCTGAGAAGTGACATGATTTGGCTAATAAAATAACCACTTGGACTCCAAATTTTATAAATTAGTGCACAATGTGGCCTGGGTTCCGTTTGCCTTTCTGCTTATAAATACCCTATTGCCGTTTCTTGTTCAAACTTTGCTTTCTTCCCCAAGCTTTCAGCTTTCTTCCCCAGACTTTCAGCTTTCTTCCCAGAGCTCTCACTTCATTTTTCTTCGTTTTCTCCGGAATATCTATTGTTTCTCTCAATGGCTTCTGATCCTGAGCAAACCATTCCGTTGGCTACTGAGCTTAAGTTGGATGAATCCAAACGCGTGGCAATCCCGGAACCTCCCAACGAGGCGGAGAAGAGAGCTATCTGGAAATCCCAGGTACTCATTCCTTTCTCTGTTAATGGTACTTTACGCGCTATTTTGGGTCCTTTGAAAGTAGTAAAGCATGATAGGCCCAATAGTCTTCCTGAGGAACATGAGTCATTTCACCCTAGTGTTAGGGGTGAGGAGCTTATTTTGGCATTCCAACCTTCTTACCGTATGCCATTTCTTAACGACCCCAAGCGGGCTTTTCGTTCAGCTCCCCCTAACCCTTCTGCTAACGACAAAGCCTACCTCAAATGGTTAGATAGGGTTGAGGAGGCCAAGAGGCAACACTGGAAGGATGTCGGGATTCTCGACTTGATTCAGCTGTCGAGATCGCAAGTCTCGTATAACCCTGCTATGCTATTGAGTGCGCTTTATTTTTGGGAGAGGTCTACCAATTGCCTTCATGTTCCCTTTGGCATAATCACCCCAACCCTTTTGGATGTTGCTGCTATCACCGGACTATGGCCTATTGGTGATGATTATCATGCCGCACCTGCAACTGCTAAACCCATTTCGATTCCTACTGACAATATTTCCTTTAGTCGATTTGTTAAGGACCATTATGTCGAGAGCGGTGAGGTGTCTGATGCTGAACATGTCGCGTTCTTGTTGTATTGGCTATCTGCTTATGTTTTTTGCACCAAGTCTTTGCGCATACCTGCCAAGCTTTTGCCTTTGCCAACTTACTCCATGAGGGTCGACAACTTGCCATGGCCCGGCTTGTTCTTGGTAACCTTTACCAGATGCTGAATGAAGCCGTCGAGGATATCCGGAATGTCAAAACTGTTTCCCTCAATGCAGCTGGACCTCTCTGGTTATTTCAACTTTGGTTGAACGCAGTTTTCGAATCTCTATTGCCGGCACGGGACAATCCTCCAGCTGTTTCTAACACCAGGATTGATGCCCACAGGCTCGAGACCCTGACCCCAGCCTATAATGCGTCGAGCTTTGAGGCCGATTTCAGAAAGTATTTTACCATGTTTCTTGAACTGAAGCACTATCGCTCCAGTTTTTCTCCTTATAGCAAGGCTACTCGTGGCCCTTTCTGGTTGAGGAATTCCTACCCTAACGCTTCTGATTCCGCATTGCCCAAAGAACATCATGTTACGCTCTGGAGGACCATCCTTTCACCTAGGGTTTTAACCGTAGGCTTTGCTAGCAGTGATTACACTTTATGTGGCTACAATCCCCAATTGGTTTCTCGACAGTTTGGGCTTAGCCAAGCTTTGCCCAACACCTTGTTTGACAAGAGCCTCGTCTTGTACCCTGGGGCTGTAAAAAGGGCTTCTGCTTTTGACACGACTGTTCATTTTTATAACAAAAGACTTCTCAACCTGAGCCCCTTCACCTACGCTCCTTCGTATTATGCTACTAACGCTTTCAAAGCCTGGTGGTCTGAGTATTGGGCCCAGATTTCGAAGCCCCTCGTAGATTGTCTTCAATGCATGACAGATGCTTTTCTTTTGCAGAAGCAGGATCTCAAGAAGACCAAAGGTATGCACCTGGCAGAAACTCGATCCTTTCAAGAGTTCTTTGGTGTGGTATATTATCCAACTCTTCGCCTTCGAGATACGGTTGCGAAAGAAGCCCAAGTATTAAGGCAAAAATGGGAATCTAAAGCCAAAAAATCCAAGTTAGTTATTCCTCCTGGTGAGGAAGGTCTATCTTTTGTTATTCGAAAAACTGGCTTCAGGTTCCCATCTTTGCCTACGAGTAGGTTTGCATTGGCCTTTCCACCGGTCTTGCCCAAATGGGTTGACCATGTAAATATAAATGTGTTGGCCAATCAAGCTCTTCCTCCTCGAAAGCGAGTGACTTGGACCAAGTACCACTTATGGAACTTTCCGTATCATGTGCCCGTCGAAATCTTCAACCACATATCGCTGAACATGCGTATTGGTCAAGGTAATATTTCGACTTGGCCTAGGTTTTTCTATTTTACCTCTTAATTTCTCTTCCTATTTGCAGCTGAGGTCATTACCCAACCGTCTCCTCAAGTTATTTCTCCAGTGGCTCATTCTTCTAAGGACAAGCCAGTTGTGATTGAGGACGATGATGATGATGATGAGGATGATAATGTCAGTCTCACTGACAAGCTCAAGGTACTTTTCTCATGGCTTTCCCTTTCCTTTCCGATTTCCTTGGAATATTGACTAATGTATTCTTCGACAGGGTCGAAAAAGGAAACCTAAGCCTGCTGCTTCGGCTAGCCAGAAGAGGGCCAAAGGAGCTCGTGTTTCCACCACCAGTGGGGCTTCTAAGTTGGCATCTGATGCTCAACCAGAAGTCGATGGCAAAGAAGGTGATGGTGACGCCACTATTCAGGTATGTTTCTCATTCTCGAGAGTGCCTTGTGACATATTAACCTGTGATTTCTTAGTCTGATCGTGTTTGTCCCTATTTTCAGGCTGATGTTCATGAGCATTCCATTTCCAATCCTCCATCTCGTGAGAATTCTCCAGCTCCCAACCCTGCAAAATCCAAAGCTGAATGTGTCGAGAAACCTCCTAAGGCCGCATCCTTGGCTAAAAAGACCTCAGCATCTGAGGGAAGGAGGAAGGTTAGGAGCAAATCTGGTCATAAATCTCCCCATCGTTCCAAGAACTCCACCAACTCAAGCCCTTCTAAGGAATCTGCTTGCCAGGTATCTTTACCTTTTTCCATGTTCTGTTGGTTCCTCTACTGTGCATTTTACTTTATCGAAAAGGGCATTAAAGAGGTTTTTCTTGTAGGAAACTCAAGGTGCAACCTCTCCCATTCGCGAAGCAGAAGCTCTTCCAGGCAAGGATGATAACCCCATGCCTCCTCCAAAATCGACTGCCACTGTGCAACCTTCGCCTCAAGCCAAGGGTGGCTCTTCATCTCATGTGTCTAGTGAAAAGCTTGACACTTTATTTGAGGAGGACCCGCTGGCAGATTTGGATGGCTTTCTCGATGGCACCTTAGATTGGGATTCTCCACCCCATCAAGCTGATGCCACTGCTGAGACTGCTCAATCTAGTGGGGTGGCCAACCTTCAGCAAATCGAGGAGAGCATGGGTCGGCTGAAGGCTATCGTTTTCGATATCGGGTTCCTCGACCGGATTCGAGTTGACCCTCAAGCGAGTCATGCTGCTAAGGAATTGCTTGTCTTCCTGCTTGGTCAAAAGCTTGATTCTCATCAGGCTGCTGCTTTGGCCAACCTTCAATCTTTCTTGGTGGATGCTTTAGCCACCTTTCATCAAGTCAAGGACGTTGGCCAAGCTGTTAGCCTTAAGGAAGCAAAAGTCTCTTCTGGTAAAGCTCAGGTTGCGGCGATGAAAGAAGACTTCAAGAAATTCACTACTAGGAAGGTTTTAATTGCAGATGAAATTTCTGATGTCGACACTAAACTTGAGGAGCTGCATCGAGAAATTGCTAAGTTGGAGAAGAAGCGAGCTGATTTGGTCGAGGAAGGCCCTGCTGTGAAAGCTCAGTTTGATGGGCTTACTAAGGAATCCAAAGCTCTGATTATCTCGACAAAAGATGTTATCAAGGAGTTGGAGGTTGACCAGGCTGTGAAGAAGGATCTCGATGCCAAGATTGCCACCTTTGCTGATCGCTTGAATTCTTTTAAATTCCTGCTTTAAGACTTTCTTTTATCAGTATGTAATGATGGCACTATTTTAACCATGGCTTTCGATGCCGGTTTGCATGTAATTTTTCGACAATGGTTTTGGCACGTAGGCCATATAATTTGACGTTTAATTTGCCAAGTCTTTTCAGTTTCCACTATGGCATTTATTCTGACGGCTACTCACTTATTGTTGCGCCGTTCAAACTCCATTGCACCCTTTACGTAGTCGTTGCTTGGTTTCTGGGAAATAAGCCAATTTATTGCAATCTTATACCACGTTTTCTTGATTCAATGAAAGTCTTTGTTCATTAAAGGCCAAAGCTATTTACGATGGTAGTGGTAATTTACGCCGGCCTGTAACCATAAGATGAAGAGTTGGCAACTGATTGCCACTAATTAATGCACTCCTCTGTTGTTATACTATAAATAGAGCGTTTTTGGTTACTTCTCTTCAGTAACTTCTTCAAACTCTTCCTTGCTTCTTTTCCAGAATTCCTCTCCTGTTTTGGCAACCTCCCTTAACTATGGCTAGCCGTCGTGTCCTTGATCAGATCCGGAGCTTGGCCTTTGACCAAGACCTGTTTTGGGAATTGCATTCCTTCCTTT